>NW_024059583.1:0-33816 GCF_016432855.1 Salvelinus namaycush | reverse complement strand
CAGACTGACACGCTCTGTCCTCCTCTCCCTAGCTGTCTGGAGTTACAGACAGACTGACACACTCTGTCCTCCTCTCCCCTAGCTGTCTGGAGTTACAGACAGACTGACACGCTCTGTCCTCCTCTCCCCTAGCTGTCCTGGAGTTACAGACAGACTGACACGCTCTGTCCTCCTCTCCCCTAGCTGTCTGGAGTTACAGACAGACTGACACACTCTGTCCTCCTCTCTCCCCTAGCTGTCTGGAGTTACAGACAGACTGACACGCTCTGTCCTCCTCTCCCCTAGCTGTCTGGAGTTACAGACAGACTGACACGCTCTGTCCTCCTCTCCCCTAGCTGTCTGGAGTTACAGACAGACTGACACACTCTGTCCTCCTCTCCCCTAGCTGTCTGGAGTTACAGACAGACTGACACACTCTGTCCTCCTCTCCCTAGCTGTCTGGAGTTACAGACAGACTGACACGCTCTGTCCTCCTCTCCCCTAGCTGTCTGGAGTTACAGACAGACTGACACGCTCTGTCCTCCTCTCCCCTAGCTGTCTGGAGTTACAGACAGACTGACACGCTCTGTCCTCCTCTCCCCTAGCTGTCTGGAGTTACAGACAGACTGACACACTCTGTCCTCCTCTCCCCTAGCTGTCTGGAGTTACAGACAGACTGACACGCTCTGTCCTCCTCTCCCCTAGCTGTCTGGAGTTACAGACAGACTGACACGCTCTGTCCTCCTCTCCCCTAGCTGTCTGGAGTTACAGACAGACTGACACGCTCTGTCCTCCTCTCCCCTAGCTGTCTGGAGTTACAGACAGACTGACACACTCTGTCCTCCTCTCCCCTAGCTGTCTGGAGTTACAGACAGACTGACACACTCTGTCCTCCTCTCCCCTAGCTGTCTGGAGTTACAGACAGACTGACACACTCTGTCCTCCTCTCCCCTAGCTGTCTGGAGTTACAGACAGACTGACACACTCTGTCCTCCTCTCCCCTAGCTGTCTGGAGTTACAGACAGACTGACACGCTCTGTCCTCCTCTCCCCTAGCTGTCTGGAGTTACAGACAGACTGACACGCTCTGTCCTCCTCTCCCCTAGCTGTCTGGAGTTACAGACAGACTGACACGCTCTGTCCTCCTCTCCCCTAGCTGTCTGGAGTTACAGACAGACTGACACACTCTGTCCTCCTCTCCCCTAGCTGTCTGGAGTTACAGACAGACTGACACGCTCTGTCCTCCTCTCCCCTAGCTGTCTGGAGTTACAGACAGACTGACACGCTCTGTCCTCCTCTCCCCTAGCTGGGTACAGACAGACTGACCCTCTGTCCTCCTCTCCCCTAGCTGTCTGGAGTTACAGACAGACTGACACACTCTGTCCTCCTCTCCCCTAGCTGTCTGGAGTTACAGACAGACTGACACGCTCTGTCCTCCTCTCCCCTAGCTGTCTGGAGTTACAGACAGACTGACACGCTCTGTCCTCCTCTCCCCTAGCTGTCTGGAGTTACAGACAGACTGACACGCTCTGTCCTCCTCTCCCCTAGCTGTCTGGAGTTACAGACAGACTGACACACTCTGTCCTCCTCTCCCCTAGCTGTCTGGAGTTACAGACAGACTGACACACTCTGTCCTCCTCTCCCCTAGCTGTCTGGAGTTACAGACAGACTGACACGCTCTGTCCTCCTCTCCCCTAGCTGTCTGGAGTTACAGACAGACTGACACGCTCTGTCCTCCTCTCCCCTAGCTGTCTGGAGTTACAGACAGACTGACACGCTCTGTCCTCCTCTCCCCTAGCTGTCTGGAGTTACAGACAGACTGACACACTCTGTCCTCCTCTCCCCTAGCTGTCTGGAGTTACAGACAGACTGACACACTCTGTCCTCCTCTCCCCTAGCTGTCTGGAGTTACAGACAGACTGACACGCTCTGTCCTCCTCTCCTCTAGCTGTCTGGAGTTACAGACAGACTGACACGCTCTGTCCTCCTCTCCCCTAGCTGTCTGGAGTTACAGACAGACTGACACGCTCTGTCCTCCTCTCCCCTAGCTGTCTGGAGTTACAGACAGACTGACACGCTCTGTCCTCCTCTCCCCTAGCTGTCTGGAGTTACAGACAGACTGACACGCTCTGTCCTCCTCTCCCCTAGCTGTCTGGAGTTACAGACAGACTGACACACTCTGTCCTCCTCTCCCCTAGCTGTCTGGAGTTACAGACAGACTGACACACTCTGTCCTCCTCTCCCCTAGCTGTCTGGAGTTACAGACAGACTGACACACTCTGTCCTCCTCTCCCCTAGCTGTCTGGAGTTACAGACAGACTGACACGCTCTGTCCTCCTCTCCCCTAGCTGTCTGGAGTTACAGACAGACTGACACACTCTGTCCTCCTCTCCCCTAGCTGTCTGGAGTTACAGACAGACTGACACACTGTCCTCCTCTCCCCTAGCTGTCTGGAGTTACAGACAGACTGACACACTCTGTCCACCTCTCCCCTAGCTGTCTGGAGTTACATACAGACTGACACACTCTGTCCTCCTCTCCCCTAGCTGTCTGGAGTTACAGACAGACTGACACACTCTGTCCTCCTCTCCCCTAGCTGTCTGGAGTTACAGACAGACTGACACACTCTGTCCTCCTCTCCCCTAGCTGTCTGGAGTTACAGACAGACTGACACACTCTGTCCTCCTCTCCCCTAGCTGTCTGGAGTTACAGACAGACTGACACGCTCTGTCCTCCTCTCCTCTAGCTGTCTGGAGTTACAGACAGACTGACACGCTCTGTCCTCCTCTCCCCTAGCTGTCTGGAGTTACAGACAGACTGACACGCTCTGTCCTCCTCTCCCCTAGCTGTCTGGAGTTACAGACAGACTGACACACTCTGTCCTCCTCTCCCCTAGCTGTCTGGAGTTACAGACAGACTGACACACTCTGTCCTCCTCTCCCCTAGCTGTCTGGAGTTACAGACAGACTGACACGCTCTATCCTCCTCTCCCCTAGCTGTCTGGAGTTACAGACAGACTGACACACTCTGTCCTCCTCTCCCCTAGCTGTCTGGAGTTACAGACAGACTGACACACTCTGTCCTCCTCTCCCCTAGCTGTCTGGAGTTACAGACAGACTGACACACTCTGTCCTCCTCTCCCCTAGCTGTCTGGAGTTACAGACAGACTGACACACTCTGTCCTCCTCTCCCCTAGCTGTCTGGAGTTACAGACAGACTGACACACTCTGTCCTCCTCTCCTCTAGCTGTCTGGAGTTACAGACAGACTGACACGCTCTGTCCTCCTCTCCCCTAGCTGTCTGGAGTTACAGACAGACTGACACACTCTGTCCTCCTCTCCCCTAGCTGTCTGGAGTTACAGACAGACTGACACGCTCTGTCCTCCTCTCCCCTAGCTGTCTGGAGTTACAGACAGACTGACACGCTCTGTCCTCCTCTCCCCTAGCTGTCTGGAGTTACAGACAGACTGACACGCTCTGTCCTCCTCTCCCCTAGCTGTCTGGAGTTACAGACAGACTGACACGCTCTGTCCTCCTCTCCCCTAGCTGTCTGGAGTTACAGACAGACTGACACACTCTGTCCTCCTCTCCCCTAGCTGTCTGGAGTTACAGACAGACTGACACACTCTGTCCTCCTCTCCCCTAGCTGTCTGGAGTTACAGACAGACTGACACACTCTGTCCTCCTCTCCCCTAGCTGTCTGGAGTTACAGACAGACTGACACACTCTGTCCTCCTCTCCCCTAGCTGTCTGGAGTTACAGACAGACTGACACGCTCTGTCCTCCTCTCCCCTAGCTGTCTGGAGTTACAGACAGACTGACACACTCTGTCCTCCTCTCCCCTAGCTGTCTGGAGTTACAGACAGACTGACACACTCTGTCCTCCTCTCCCCTAGCTGTCTGGAGTTACAGACAGACTGACACACTCTGTCCTCCTCTCCCCTAGCTGTCTGGAGTTACAGACAGACTGACACGCTCTGTCCTCCTCTCCCCTAGCTGTCTGGAGTTACAGACAGACTGACACACTCTGTCCTCCTCTCCCCTAGCTGTCTGGAGTTACAGACAGACTGACACACTCTGTCCTCCTCTCCCCTAGCTGTCTGGAGTTACAGACAGACTGACACACTCTGTCCTCCTCTCCCCTAGCTGTCTGGAGTTACAGACAGACTGACACACTCTGTCCTCCTCTCCCCTAGCTGTCTGGAGTTACAGACAGACTGACACGCTCTGTCCTCCTCTCCCCTAGCTGTCTGGAGTTACAGACAGACTGACACGCTCTGTCCTCCTCTCCCCTAGCTGTCTGGAGTTACAGACAGACTGACACGCTCTGTCCTCCTCTCCCCTAGCTGTCTGGAGTTACAGACAGACTGACACACTCTGTCCTCCTCTCCCCTAGCTGGCTGGAGTTACAGACAGACTGACACGCTCTGTCCTCCTCTCCCCTAGCTGTCTGGAGTTACAGACAGACTGACACGCTCTGTCCTCCTCTCCCCTAGCTGTCTGGAGTTACAGACAGACTGACACACTCTGTCCTCCTCTCCCCTAGCTGTCTGGAGTTACAGACAGACTGACACGCTCTGTCCTCCTCTCCCCTAGATAACTGGAGTTACAGACAGACTGACACACTCTGTCCTCCTCTCCCCTAGCTGTCTGGAGTTACAGACAGACAGCCACGCTCTGTCCTCCTCTCCCCTAGCTGTCTGGAGTTACAGACAGACTGACACGCTCTGTCCTCCTCTCCCCTAGCTGTCTGGAGTTACAGACAGACAGCCACACTCTGTCCTCCTCTCCCCTAGCTGTCTGGAGTTACAGACAGACTGACACGCTCTGTCCTCCTCTCCCCTAGCTGTCTGGAGTTACAGACAGACTGACACACTCTGTCCTCCTCTCCCCTAGCTGTCTGGAGTTACAGACAGACTGACACGCTCTGTCCTCCTCTCCTCTAGCTGTCTGGAGTTACAGACAGACTGACACACTCTGTCCTCCTCTCCCCTAGCTGTCTGGAGTTACAGACAGACTGACACACTCTGTCCTCCTCTCCCCTAGCTGTCTGGAGTTACAGACAGACTGACACGCTCTGTCCTCCTCTCCCCTAGCTGTCTGGAGTTACAGACAGACTGACACGCTCTGTCCTCCTCTCCCCTAGCTGTCTGGAGTTACAGACAGACTGACACGCTCTGTCCTCCTCTCCCCTAGCTGTCTGGAGTTACAGACAGACTGACACACTCTGTCCTCCTCTCCCCTAGCTGTCTGGAGTTACAGACAGACTGACACACTCTGTCCTCCTCTCCCCTAGCTGTCTGGAGTTACAGACAGACTGACACACTCTGTCCTCCTCTCCTCTAGCTGTCTGGAGTTACAGACAGACTGACACGCTCTGTCCTCCTCTCCCCTAGCTGTCTGGAGTTACAGACAGACTGACACGCTCTGTCCTCCTCTCCCCTAGCTGTCTGGAGTTACAGACAGACTGACACGCTCTGTCCTCCTCTCCCCTAGCTGTCTGGAGTTACAGACAGACTGACACGCTCTGTCCTCCTCTCCCCTAGCTGTCTGGAGTTACAGACAGACTGACACACTCTGTCCTCCTCTCCCCTAGCTGTCTGGAGTTACAGACAGACTGACACGCTCTGTCCTCCTCTCCCCTAGCTGTCTGGAGTTACAGACAGACTGACACGCTCTGTCCTCCTCTCCCCTAGCTGTCTGGAGTTACAGACAGACTGACACGCTCTGTCCTCCTCTCCCCTAGCTGTCTGGAGTTACAGACAGACTGACACGCTCTGTCCTCCTCTCCCCTAGCTGTCTGGAGTTACAGACAGACTGACACACTCTGTCCTCCTCTCCCCTAGCTGTCTGGAGTTACAGACAGACTGACACACTCTGTCCTCCTCTCCCCTAGCTGTCTGGAGTTACAGACAGACTGACACGCTCTGTCCTCCTCTCCTCTAGCTGTCTGGAGTTACAGACAGACTGACACGCTCTGTCCTCCTCTCCCCTAGCTGTCTGGAGTTACAGACAGACTGACACGCTCTGTCCTCCTCTCCCCTAGCTGTCTGGAGTTACAGACAGACTGACACGCTCTGTCCTCCTCTCCCCTAGCTGTCTGGAGTTACAGACAGACTGACACGCTCTGTCCTCCTCTCCCCTAGCTGTCTGGAGTTACAGACAGACTGACACGCTCTGTCCTCCTCTCCCCTAGCTGTCTGGAGTTACAGACAGACTGACACACTCTGTCCTCCTCTCCCCTAGCTGTCTGGAGTTACAGACAGACTGACACACTCTGTCCTCCTCTCCCCTAGCTGTCTGGAGTTACAGACAGACTGACACGCTCTGTCCTCCTCTCCCCTAGCTGTCTGGAGTTACAGACAGACTGACACGCTCTGTCCTCCTCTCCCCTAGCTGTCTGGAGTTACAGACAGACTGACACACTCTGTCCTCCTCTCCCCTAGCTGTCTGGAGTTACAGACAGACTGACACACTGTCCTCCTCTCCCCTAGCTGTCTGGAGTTACAGACAGACTGACACACTCTGTCCACCTCTCCCCTAGCTGTCTGGAGTTACATACAGACTGACACACTCTGTCCTCCTCTCCCCTAGCTGTCTGGAGTTACAGACAGACTGACACACTCTGTCCTCCTCTCCCCTAGCTGTCTGGAGTTACAGACAGACTGACACACTCTGTCCTCCTCTCCCCTAGCTGTCTGGAGTTACAGACAGACTGACACACTCTGTCCTCCTCTCCCCTAGCTGTCTGGAGTTACAGACAGACTGACACACTCTGTCCTCCTCTCCTCTAGCTGTCTGGAGTTACAGACAGACTGACACGCTCTGTCCTCCTCTCCCCTAGCTGTCTGGAGTTACAGACAGACTGACACGCTCTGTCCTCCTCTCCCCTAGCTGTCTGGAGTTACAGACAGACTGACACACTCTGTCCTCCTCTCCCATAGCTGTCTGGAGTTACAGACAGACTGACACACTCTGTCCTCCTCTCCCCTAGCTGTCTGGAGTTACAGACAGACTGACACGCTCTGTCCTCCTCTCCCCTAGCTGTCTGGAGTTACAGACAGACTGACACACTGGTACAATACAAGCAAATAAACATTTGTTGACCAGATAAGAATTCCTTTGTGCAGGCAGCATTATTATTGTGGCTGTGGCAGACACACACAACACTGCACTACACACACACACTTGAGCAGTGTAACACACACACACACACCAGACAGACACACGTATACACAGACACACACACACACAGGAACAGACACACTCCAGACAAGCAACCACACACACACACACACATACACCAAACAGACAGCATGTGTTAGCTGTTAGAATTAGGGACCTCTCTCTCTCTTCTGTCATTCTGCGGTTTGGGGACAGGGAAAGGAAATTCAATAGGAGGACGTGTGTGTGTGTGTGTGTGTGTGTGTGTGTGTGTGTGTGTGTGTGTGTGTGTGTGTGTGTGTGTGTGCGTGCGTGCGTGCGTGCGTGCGTGCGTGCGTGCGTGCGTGCGTGCGTGCGTGCGTGCGTGCGTGCGTGCGTGCGTGCGTGCGTGCGTGCGTGCGTGCGTGCGTGCGTGCGTGCGTGCGTGCGTGCGTGCGTGCGTGCGTGCGTATGCGTGTGAGTGTGCACTGATAAATACCACTGTGCTCTGAAAGGAGAGGGCAGAAGAAAAAGCAGGTGAGAATGTGTGTGTGTGTGTGTGTGTGTGTGTCCATTAGTCTGTGTAACCTGTCAGGCCATCTCCAGTAATAGCATCATTACTGACATCATGACTTTATTGGATCGGCTGGCTAGCTGCTCTTTAGGGACCACTGCCCCCCGGCCACTGACATCACACACACGTCACATGTACATCCAGATATGTGTCACACACAATCACACACAGCCCAACTACCCTCACACACACACATCCTAACCCCTTACACACACACACCAGCCTCAGCACCGACCGGATGCGTGGGTTCAGGGCTGGATCAGAGTGGAGTTGAGACGTAATTCAAATGCAGGTCGTGTTTAATAAGGCCCTTATAACAAGATGTGGACCACTAGTGACTCATGTCCACACACACACAGTCATGGCCAGTAGCTGTGGATCTGATCTGCCCACATAGAAATAAGTATGAATGAAAGACCGTCATAGCTATAGTTAGGACTCATAGAGCTGAATTCAAAGAGATGGAGGGAGATACACACAGAGAGAGAGAGAGAGAGAGAGAGTGAGTGAGTGATAAACTCCCATATCTACTGGGTGAAATAGCACAGTGTGCACACCACAGTAGCACGATTTGTGACCTGTTGCCACAAGAAAAGGGCAACCAGTGAAGAACAAACACCATATCCCTGTGAACTTTAACCATTTGTACATTGTTACAACACTGTATATATACATAATATGACATTTGTAATGTCTTTATTGTATTGAAACTTCTGTACGTGTAATGTTTACTGTTCATTTTTATTGTTTATTTCACTTTTGTATATTATCTACCTCACTTGCTTTGGCAATGTTAACACATGTTTCCCATGCCAATAAATCCCTTTGAATTGAGAGAGAGAGAGAGAGAGAGAGAGAGAGAGAGAGAGAGAGAGAGAGAGAGAGAGAGAGAGAGAGAGAGAGAGAGAGAGAGAGAGAGAGAAGAGAGAGAAGAGAGAGAGAAAGAGAGAGAGAAAGAGAGAGAAAGAGAGAGAGAGAAAGAGAGAGAAAGAGAGAGAAAGAGAGAGAAGAGAGAGAGAGAGAGAGAGAGAGAGAGAGAGAGAGAGAGAGAGAGAGAGAGAGAGAGAGAGAGAGAGAGAGAGAGAGAGAGACAGACAGAGAGAGAAGTACTAGCAGAGAAAAGAATGGAGAGAAAATAACATATTATCAGGAGCTTTTGTGTATCAGGATTTCATTCAGTTTCTATTTAGCTGAGATGGTGGTGATGATGATGATGATACACAAATTATACAACTCAATGTAAAATAAACCGAACAAGAAACCGAACAATAACCAGCTGGCATTGGAGAATGCAACAGTCTTCCGGGAAAATACTCGTTCTATCTTGAGTCAAATCAAACTGTCATTTAGGGTCCATTGGTTTGCTTGTGACATAGCATCACTCATTATTAGTATCGTTGCTACACTCATCCGTCATGTTGTGCAAACGGTGTCTGCCCCGGTAATAACCCAACCCGGGGTGATAACAGCTAACGGGTGCATGAGCCCCGGTCCCGGTGCACAGATGGCGACAATCAGTATTCCGTGGCGGTAAAGTCTGTCTGACGGTCGATGCCGCCGAGGTGACAGCGAATTGCGAGCGGGGACCCCAGGTTTCGCCAGTCACTGCATGCGCATTTGCAAGATTATAAATCAAGCCGTGAAGGCGCGAGCTACCCCCGGTGTCAGTCTGTCTTTGTCTTTCTCTCGCTCTCTCTGTCACACACACAGTCACACACACAGTCACACAAAGACACTCACATTCCCATGAATATAGTCACTTCGGGAAAATGTAATTGTGCGGATGAAGCGCTCAATTGAAACGCTTACCAATAAATCGATATTCATATTAGCCTCCGAAAACACATTAATATTACAATTATAAACGGGTGAATCCATGTGTGAATAAACTATATTTTGGAGAGGGTGTAGGCTAAGACACACGTCAATCACGAAGCCACACACACACACACACACGCCACATGCGGCTCGTGCAGCCAGCCCGCGAGACGCATCTGCCTCAGCTTTGGCACCAGATACAGTTCTGCTCACAACACCAACCGTCCCGTCCCAGAACCCTTTGCATCACTGTGGGAGCTTGTAGGTCCATGTATGCTACACCCAGTCCAGACACCCCTGGCTTGGAGCAACTAATCCCCTACCCGTCCAAACGTTATCAACAGCTGGCTTTCAAATCGGCTCTTGAAACCTTTCTTTCTACCAGTTAAATACACACACAGGCATTTGGTAACCAACTGCTTCCCATCAGCTTGATTTAAATCCGCTTGGTTTGGGTTCGCTACAGATCGGGCAATAGGCTACAAACCACTCAATGTTCTTCTAAGCTATTTATGCTACTGACCCAAACGGAGCATGTTTGAGTGGACCAGTCCCTTTTCATGCTGTCAGTTAGAATCTTCCACCAGCAACCAGTTCGCGCTCCACACACCGCAGCGCGAGACAGCTGCTGAAAACCCAGTTGCTATGAGAGCTCAGTCAAAGCATAACGCGCAGCACCTTTTCCAAATAAAGGTGCTCGTTTCGCAGCGGCTGAGAATCACTTTCAAACAATATATTCCACACCAAAAACCGTCAACTGGGAATGTTTTAACGCTATTCAACTACACCATGAAAAGAGGCTGATATTGTAATTTAAACACACACATTAACGGTAGCCTACCTTTAAATCGCGGTTTCCATTAGAAACGTAGTCTATGATCCGTTCTGCAGCGTTTTAAAAAGGCAGTTAATTATCCCGTGACAGCACCGTGTGCTCAAGCTCGGAAGGCGCGAGGGAGAGAGAGAGAGAGAGAGAGAGAGAGAAAGCCAGGAGTGAGTGGGAAGCGCAATGAGATGGCTCAAGAAAGGAGGAGAGGAGAGACCGAGACACTGTTGAATAAGGGGGATCGCCAACCACTGCCGTTGTGATAAGACTCTAGAAGACGGTTGGACTGATGGAATCACATGGTGTCATGAAATAACGGTTACCATTATCTCTGTATGTAGGCTATAGCATACTCACAGGGCACACCCCGTCATTTCAACGTGGGTAATTGGGTCATGTTTGGTTGAGACGTTGGTCAATGAGATTACAACCTATATTCACCCCTCAAAAAATCCAACGTGTTATCACGAGGCTTTCAAAAAGCACAACCAAATATCCTTTTGGAAAAACAATGTCTGATGTATGGTTTAGTTGTCACCCAAATGTCTATCACTTCACTTTTAACCATTTAAAATCACAGCAAAGTTCAAAAGGGAATACAATGTCAAATGTGTTCATTTATCAAACAGATGAATGTGTTACCACTGTGCTTCATCTAATAGCACAACCAAATGACCTGGATTGCAGTTGAGATACATGTTGTACATGTTGCAAGTGATACACGTTGTTGGAGATTCTGCGCAGACTATTATTACATAAGAATACATGTATAGTTACAGTAACCTCAAAATGTGGCCGTAGATAGGTTACTCATTTTAAGATTGAATGTTACATTAGTTTGTTAGATAGCCTTGACTTTAGGCTATTTACTATATTACAAAGTAATATTGAATTGTGTTTGGTTGACAACGCAACCTATTATCAACATTTAAATGAGATGTATCTACTGCTTGGACAGTTCCATCTGAGCCACTGACTTAGTCTGTCTTTAATTCCAGCTGATCTACAAATCAATAAGTTATATGTTGGATTCACATCTGTTGACAACCAAACACAACCAAACACAATTCTATATCACTATCAATATTATTAGAATTCTAAATTGAATTGATACAACAGCTGTTGATGACTTCCCAAATGTTATATAGGCCTAAATATCATCATTGATGTTATATGATTGGTAAAGTATGGTGACATTTCATTTGCTCTGTTAAACCTAGCCTTTGGAATGACTTCCATAGCAACAGTAAATCTTTTTCATTTTTAAGTGGAGCTCTCTCAGCAATCATTCTCACAATACCACATTGGTAAAAGTCAGTGAAAATATCATAGCTGAGCAGGGCTGGGTTAAAACCCTGGATGGAAGACCAATGGGTAGCTGTAGATAGATCAACTCTCCAGTAGGAGGTGCTGTCCAGATGTGTTTCCCGATAGTGGATTTGAAGTTGAAGATCTGACTTTGTTTTAAAGATACAAATTCAACATATTTTATACAAGGTTTGTCCATGTTGAAATGTGGTTACCATGATGACATAATACTGTGGTTGAAATGTCACCCTCAAAACAACAGTTTATATCGATCAAATCCAATGTATTTTCCATGTAGATTCCACGTCACAATATGTTGAGGAATTATGTGGAAACAACATTGATTCAACCAGTTTGTGCCCAGTGGGTATTGATGACTATTCTCTACATACTAACACGTTATATATACAGTAGCCTGGGTATCTAAAGGCTGTGTAGCCTACTGTTATGTTCAGTTAATTAGGACTAGTTTGTTAGCAGGCCAAATAGCCAATCCAAAATGTTCACTTCTGAGCCTGGTATCACAATAATATATACCCTACCGGTATGGCAACCCATTTGTACCCAGTTATCAGATCCCTCATTTGGGTACTGAAGTGCCTTTGACTCGCTATAATATCATCCACCATCGGTTGCGTGGGAGCTTCACAGTGCCTTCCTGAATGAATCCTGATGCGCAGCTGTTTCCAACTCCCGGCACGTAGCACAGTTCTACCAGGCAAGTCAAGCAGGCAGGCAGGCAGCCCCCCCCCTCCAACCCCCCCCCCCCTCCCTCCCCGGTTGACGTCACGGTATTGTTGAGAAGCGTGAGAGGCTTTCCTTTTCAAAAAGGAAACAAACTGTGTGAGTATCTGGGTATTTAATAACATCTTCACAGAGCTCCTTTATCCTGTCTGTCTGTCTGTCTGTCTGAGATATAATGCTCCCTACATGTGAACCACCTTTGTCCAGTCAGCTCATCTCTCAGGAGTCTCCAGGATTGTGTGTGTTCCCCTGAACATGTTCCTGTGTAGGCCTGTAGTTATATCCAGCAGCCATCCTGCCCTAAACCTGCTTGTTAATCTAGTGAGTGAACAGGAGGCCTGTGACCACAAAAACACATTCATTGGGGCCCGGAGACAAATAACAAACCCCAGGAAGAAGGATGGAATTTTCCCGACACACAGACACCTCCACGGGGGTCGATGTGCCGATGAGGTCCCTGGTCATCCATCCTCTGTGTGTGTGTGTGTGTGTGTGTGTGTGTGTGTGTGTGTGTGTGTGTGTGTGTGTGTCTGCAGGCCTGCATGTGTGTGTATAGATAAAGGTCCTAGCCCTTACACACTGACATATCCTGTGGGTCGATCTCTATCCAGGCTGGGTTCTGGAGCTCTCAGTCCACCTCCCAGTCATCCATGTTATTGGTAAAGAGCCCACCTCCCAGTCATCCATGTTATTGGTAAAGAGCCCACCTCCCAGTCATCCATGTTATTGGTAAAGAGCCCACCTCCCAGTCATCCATGTTATTGGTAAAGAGCCCACCTCCCAGTCATCCATGTTATTGGTAAAGAGCCCACCTCCCAGTCATCCATGTTATTGGTAAAGAGCCCACCTCCCAGTCATCCATGTTATTGGTAAAGAGCCCACCTCCCAGTCATCCATGTTATTGGTAAAGAGCTCACCTCCCAGTCATCCATGTTATTGGTAAAGAGCCCACCTCCCAGTCATCCATGTTATTGGTAAAGAGCTCACCTCCCCTGGCTCTGGTCCTGGGGGTCATCTGGTGAATGTTAAAGGATTCTATGAATACTGCACTACAGTGCATTCAGAGGACAACCACACATACACACATGAATACATCCAGAGAGAAACACATACACAGTGTCCACACCTCCTCCTCTTCCTCCCTGTGTTTTCTTTGTTTATGGACTGCTGCAACAACTGTCACGATCGACCATGGGAGAGAGAAAGGACCAAGGCGCAGCGTGTAAAGAATGCATCTTCTCTTTATTAAGGAGATGACCAAACGAAGCAAAACAACAAATCAAAGACCGTGAAACTAAAACCGACTAAATGCAAAACATGCAAACTTGACACAGACCTAGACACAGACTAAGACAATGACCCAACAAACACATGATGCCTATGGCCGCCTAAAATATGGCTCCCAATCAGAGACAAATGAAAGACATCTGTCTCTGATTGAGAAACCACTCAGGCAACCATAGACATACCTAGAAACCCTCACTAAACCATAGACATACCTAGACATATTCACTCAACACAAAACCACACACACAAAACCCAACAACCCCTTAACCATATAATCACCCAAACACAAACCTCCCCCATGTCACACCCTGACCTAACAAAAATAATAAAGAAAACAAAGATAACTAAGGCCAGGGTGTGACATAACCCCCCCCTTAAGGTGCGAACACCGGGCGCACCAACATAAAGTCTAGGGGAGGATCCGGGGTAGGCCTTAATATGGCGGCGGCTCGGGTGCAGGACGTGGCCCCCACTCCACCATAGTCGATCTCCGCTTCGGTGTCTCTGGTAGATCCTGGCTGAATGGCGGATTCAGCCGATCCTGGCTGGCGGGCCACTCTGGCTGATCATGGCTGGCGGGCGACTCCGGCAGGTCCTGGCTTAGGGACTCCGGCAGGTCCGGGCTGAGGGACTCCGGCAGGTCCGGGCTGAGGGACTCCGGCAGGTCCGGGCTGAGGGACTCCGGCAGGTCCGGGCTGAGGGACTCCGGCAGGTCCGGGCTGAGGGACTCCGGCAGGTCCGGGCTGAGGGACTCCGGCAGGTCCGGGCTGAGGGACTCCGGCAGGTCCGGGCTGAGGGGCTCCGGCAGGTCCGGGCTGGGTGGCAGCTCATGACTGTAGGGCAGCTCATGACTGTAGGGCAGCTCATGACTGTAGGGCAGCTCATGACTGTAGGGCAGCTCATGACTGTAGGGCAGCTCATGACTGTAGGGCAGCTCATGACTGTAGGGCAGCTCATGACTGTAGGGCAGCTCCTGACTGTCTGGCAGCTCCTGACTGGCGGGCGTCTCTGGCAGCTCCTGACTGGCTGGCGTCTCTGGCAGCTCCTGACTGGCTGGCGTCTCTGGCAGCTCCTGACTGGCTGGCGTCTCTGGCAGCTCCTGACTGGCTGGCGTCTCTGGCAGCTCCTGACTGGCTGGCGTCTCTGGCAGCTCCTGACTGGCTGGCGTCTCTGGCAGCTCCTGACTGGCTGGCGTCTCTGGCAGCTCCTGACTGATGGACGGCTCTAATGGCTCGGGACAGACGGGCGGCTCTAATGGCTCGTGGCAGACGGATGGCTCAGATGGCGCTGGGCAGACGGATGGCTCAGATGGCGCTGGGTAGACGGATGGCTCAGATGGCGCTGGGTAGACGGATGGCTCAGATGGCGCTGGGTAGACGGATGGCTCAGATGGCGCTGGGTAGACGGATGGCTCAGATGGCGCTGGGTAGACGGATGGCTCAGATGGCGCTGGGTAGACGGATGGCTCAGATGGCGCTGGGTTGACGGATGGCTCAGATGGCGCTGGGTTGACGGATGGCTCAGATGGCGCTGGGTAGACGGATGGCTCAGATGGCGCTGGGTAGACGGATGGCTCAGATGACTCGAGGCAGACTGGCAGCTCTGACGGCTCGGGGCAGACTGGCAGCTCTGGCCGGCTGAGACGCACTATAGGCCTGGTGCGTGGTGCCGGAACTGGAGGTACCGGGCTGGGAACACGCACCTGAAGACTAGTGCGGGGAGATGAAACAGGGCATACTGGACCCTGGATAAGCACATTAGGCCTAGAGCGTGGTGCCGGCACTGGTGGTACCGGGCTGGGAACACGCCTCTCAAGGCTAGTGCGGGGAGCAGCAACAGGACACACTGGGCTCTTAAAGCGCACTATAGGCCTAGTGCGTGGTGCCGGAACTGGGGGTACCGAGCTGGAGCGGGAAGGTGCTACAGGAGGAGCAGGACTAGGGAGGCACACAGGAGACCTAGTTCGTGGAACTGTCATTCCTAGACGGTTAGCACGCAACTCAGGACGAGCATGGAGAACTGACTCAGGTAACATCACCTCCCGCACACGCTCTGTCGGGTGGATGTCGTGCCTCACGCACCAACACAGCAGCTCCCTCCTTTCACTCTCCTCCAAACTCCTCAATAAATCCTTAACAGTCTCTGTATCAATCCCATTGCTCACCTCCAATCTCCGAACCACTGGCTCTGGTTCCCTCCTTTCACACTGCTTGGTCCTGAAAGTTTGGGTCATTCTGTCACGATCGACCATGGGAGAGAGAGAGGACCAAGGCGCAGCGTGTAAAGAATGCATCTTCTCTTTATTAAGGAGATGACCAAACGAAGCAAAACAACAAATCAAAGACCGTGAAACTAAAACCGACTAAATGCAAAACATGCAAACTTGACACAGACCTAGACACAGACTAAGACAATGACCCAACAAACACATGATGCCTATGGCCGCCTAAAATATGGCTCCCAATCAGAGACAAATGAAAGACATCTGTCTCTGATTGAGAAACCACTCAGGCAACCATAGACATACCTAGAAACCCTCACTAAACCATAGACATACCTAGACATATTCACTCAACACAAAACCACACACACAAAACCCAACAACCCCTTAACCATATAATCACCCAAACACAAACCTCCCCCATGTCACACCCTGACCTAACAAAAATAATAAAGAAAACAAAGATAACTAAGGCCAGGGTGTGACATAACCCCCCCCTTAAGGTGCGAACACCGGGCGCACCAACATAAAGTCTAGGGGAGGATCCGGGGTAGGCCTTAATATGGCGGCGGCTCGGGTGCAGGACGTGGCCCCCACTCCACCATAGTCGATCTCCGCTTCGGTGTCTCTGGTAGATCCTGGCTGAATGGCGGATTCAGCCGATCCTGGCTGGCGGGCCACTCTGGCTGATCATGGCTGGCGGGCGACTCTGGCAGGTCCTGGCGTAGGGACTCTGGCAGGTCCGGGCTGAGGGACTCCGGCAGGTCCGGGCTGAGGGACTCCGGCAGGTCCGGGCTGAGGGACTCCGGCAGGTCCGGGCTGAGGGACTCCGGCAGGTCCGGGCTGAGGGACTCCGGCAGGTCCGGGCTGAGGGACTCCGGCAGGTCCGGGCTGAGGGACTCCGGCAGGTCCGGGCTGAGGGGCTCCGGCAGGTCCGGGCTGGGTGGCAGCTCATGACTGTAGGGCAGCTCATGACTGTAGGGCAGCTCATGACTGTAGGGCAGCTCATGACTGTAGGGCAGCTCATGACTGTAGGGCAGCTCATGACTGTAGGGCAGCTCATGACTGTAGGGCAGCTCATGACTGTAAGGCAGCTCCTGACTGTAAGGCAGCTCCTGACTGTAAGGCAGCTCCTGACTGTAGGGCGTCTCTGGCAGCTCCTGACTGGCTGGCGTCTCTGGCAGCTCCTGACTGGCTGGCGTCTCTGGCAGCTCCTGACTGGC
Source organism: Salvelinus namaycush (assembly GCF_016432855.1). Lineage (NCBI taxonomy): Eukaryota > Metazoa > Chordata > Actinopteri > Salmoniformes > Salmonidae > Salvelinus > Salvelinus namaycush. The sequence continues at coordinate 16,694 of NW_024059583.1, read as the reverse complement.
TGGCGTCTCTGGCAGCTCCTGACTGGCTGGCGTCTCTGGCAGCTCCTGACTGGCTGGCGTCTCTGGCAGCTCCTGACTGGCTGGCGTCTCTGGCAGCTCCTGACTGGCTGGCGTCTCTGGCAGCTCCTGACTGATGGACGGCTCTAATGGCTCGGGACAGACGGGCGGCTCTAATGGCTCGTGGCAGACGGATGGCTCAGATGGCTCTGGGCAGACGGATGGCTCAGATGGCGCTGGGTAGACGGATGGCTCAGATGGCGCTGGGTAGACGGATGGCTCAGATGGCGCTGGGTAGACGGATGGCTCAGATGGCGCTGGGTAGACGGATGGCTCAGATGGCGCTGGGTAGACGGATGGCTCAGATGGCGCTGGGTAGACGGATGGCTCAGATGGCGCTGGGTTGACGGATGGCTCAGATGGCGCTGGGTTGACGGATGGCTCAGATGGCGCTGGGTAGACGGATGGCTCAGATGGCGCTGGGTAGACGGATGGCTCAGATGACTCGAGGCAGACTGGCAGCTCTGACGGCTCGGGGCAGACTGGCAGCTCTGGCCGGCTGAGACGCACTATAGGCCTGGTGCGTGGTGCCGGAACTGGAGGTACCGGGCTGGGAACACGCACCTGAAGACTAGTGCGGGGAGATGAAACAGGGCATACTGGACCCTGGATAAGCACATTAGGCCTAGAGCGTGGTGCCGGCACTGGTGGTACCGGGCTGGGAACACGCCTCTCAAGGCTAGTGCGGGGAGCAGCAACAGGACACACTGGGCTCTTAAAGCGCACTATAGGCCTAGTGCGTGGTGCCGGAACTGGGGGTACCGAGCTGGAGCGGGAAGGTGCTACAGGAGGAGCAGGACTAGGGAGGCACACAGGAGACCTAGTTCGTGGAACTGTCATTCCTAGACGGTTAGCACGCAACTCAGGACGAGCATGGAGAACTGACTCAGGTAACATCACCTCCCGCACACGCTCTGTCGGGTGGATGTCGTGCCTCACGCACCAACACAGCAGCTCCCTCCTTTCACTCTCCTCCAAACTCCTCAATAAATCCTTAACAGTCTCTGTATCAATCCCATTGCTCACCTCCAATCTCCGAACCACTGGCTCTGGTTCCCTCCTTTCACACTGCTTGGTCCTGAAAGTTTGGGTCATTCTGTCACGATCGACCATGGGAGAGAGAGAGGACCAAGGCCCAGCGTGTAAAGAATGCATCTTCTCTTTATTAAGGAGATGACCAAACGAAGCAAAACAACAAATCGAAGACCGTGAAACTAAAACCGACTAAATGCAAAACATGCAAACTTGACACAGACCTAGACACAGACTAAGACAATGACCCAACAAACACATGATGCCTATGGCCGCCTAAAATATGGCTCCCAATCAGAGACAAATGAAAGACATCTGTCTCTGATTGAGAAACCACTCAGGCAACCATAGACATACCTAGAAACCCTCACTAAACCATAGACATACCTAGACATATTCACTCAACACAAAACCACACACACAAAACCCAACAACCCCTTAACCATATAATCACCCAAACACAAACCTCCCCCATGTCACACCCTGACCTAACAAAAATAATAAAGAAAACAAAGATAACTAAGGCCAGGGTGTGACAACAACGGTAGCAATCTTCAGCTCTTATTCAGAAGTCTCTTGTCTATTGTTCTCAATTAAATTCAAAGGGGCTTAATTGGCATGGGAAACGTGTGTTAACATTGCCAAAGCAAATTAAATAAACAATAAACAAAACAAAAATGACATAAAAGTGCCTCTCTCTCCTCTTTCTCTCTTTAGACCCTCTCTCTCTCTCTCTCTCTCTCTCTCTCTCTCTCTCTCTCTCTCTCTCTCTCTCTCTCTCTCTCTCTCTCTCTCTCTCTCTCTCTCTCTCTCTCTCTCTCTCTCTCTCTCTCTCTCTCTCTCTCTCTCTCTCTCTCTCTCTCTCTCTCCTCTGCTTTTCTTGTCAGCCTAAAAGACTCGGAGGAAGAAACAGCTACATAAAGCCAACAGCAGATCATTAAAAGATCTGATATAATAACCTATGAATTCACAAACTGCACTCCATAGTCCACACCACTGGCAAAGAAAACCTCTCTAGGGGTGAATAGAAGACGGCGCTGCAGTGGATAGCGGCTGTTAATACAGGCTCCTGATTCTACTGTTTTGTGTGGTTTTTATGTACATATTGTCTCCGCCATCATTTCCTATGACCGAAAATGGCTTCTGGCTATCAGAACAGTGATCACTAACCTACATTTGTATGAAGATTTCTACTTCAACGAGTCGGCAGCTCAGGACGTCCTGCTTACTCCGGACCAGGCCCTAATCCCCGGGACTCGAAAGAGGAAGCGGCGGCGAGAAAGCGTTATAAATCGACCACCGTTGCCCTCTGTTCTGTTGGCGAATGTGCAGTCACTGGAGAACAAACTGGATGAGCTCCATTCAAGACAACGGGACCTGAAAAACTGAAATATTCTTTGTTTCTCTGAAGCTTGGCTGAACAAGGACATGGAAAATATATACAATACCGGTCAAAAGTTTTAGAACACCTACTCATTCAAGGGTTTTTCTTTATTTTTACTATTTTCTACATTGTAGAAAAGTAGTGAAGACATCAAAACTCTGAAATAACACACATGGAATCATGAAGTAACCAAAAAAGTGTTTAACAAATCTTTATATATTTTATATTTGAGACTCTTGAAATAGCCACCCTTTGCCTTGATGGCAGCTTTGCACACTCTTGGCATTTTGGTTAATGTTAACCTCTCTTGGGTAGGGGGCAGTATTTTGACGTCCGGACGAAAAGCGTGCCTAACGTAAACTGCCTGTTACTCAGGCCTAGAAGCTAGGATATGCATACAATTGGTAGATTTGGATAGAAAACACTCTTAAGTTTCTAAAACTGTTAACATTATGTCTGTGAGTATAACAGAACTGATATGGCAGGCGAAACCCCGAGGACAAACCACCCCCCCCCAAAAAAATCAGCCTACCTCTATTTTCAATGGCTATCACTTTTATTATAAGGCCAAGTCCTCCCAGATTGCAGCTAGGACTTCCACTAGATGTCAACAGTCTTTAGAAAGAGTTTCAGGCTGGTTTTTGGAAAAATTCACCAGAAATTGTAGTTTTTCTAGGTGGCTCCCATTTTGTCTGTAGTGTTTCCAAGCGCGTGGAATTTTTCTTCGGTAAAGACAATAACGATTCTCCGTCTTAAATTTGATTGTTTATTTACATATTAGGGTACCTAAGGTTTGATTATAAACGCTGTCTGACTTGTTTGGAAAAGTTTATTAGTAACGTTTTTTCGATTAATTTTGTATGCATTTTGATGGCGGGAAACTGGGTGGATTATTGACTGAAGCGCGCCAGCTAAACTGAGTTTTTATGGATATAAAGAAGGACTTTATCGAACAAAAGGACCATTTCTGATGTAACTGGGACCTTTTGGAGTGCCAACAGAAGGAGATCATCAAGGGTGAGGCATTTTTTATATCGCTATTTCTGACTTTCGTGTCGCACCTGCCTGGTTGAAATATGTTTTTCATGTGTTTTGTAAGCGGGGCGCTGTCCTCAGATAATTGCATGGTTTGCTTTCGCCGTAAAGCCTTTTTGAAATCTGACACAGTGGCTGGATTAACAAGATGTTAAGCTTTATTTTGATGTATTACACTTGTGATTTTATGAAAGTTAAATATTTATAATACTGTAGTTTGAATTTCACGCTCTGCAATTTCACCGGATGTTGACCAGGTGGGACGCTAGAATTTAAGGAAGTCTGAAGTTTTTGCTCGCCTGAGTTAAATTACCTCATGATAAGCTGCAGACCATAATATTTACCAAGAGAGCATTCATCTATATTTTTTTCCAGAGCTGTCTATTTACCACCACAAACTGATGCTGGCCCTAAGACCGCACTCAATGAGCTGTATAGGGCCATAAGCACACAAGAACATGCACATCCAGAGGCCAGTGATTTTAAAGCCGTTTTTCCCTCATTTTTACCAGCATGTCACCAGTGCAACTACAGGTGACAAAACTCTATATCACCTTTACTCCTCACACAGAGACCCAGACAAGGCTCTTCCTCACCGTCCACATGACAAATCTGACCAGAACTATCCTCCTGTTCACAAGAACAAAAATCTAACAGGAACTACCAGTGACGCTCAATAAGGAAGAGGTCCAATGAAGCAGATGCTAAGTTACAGGACTGTTCCGGGATTCTTCTGATAACATTGAGGAGTTTACCACATCAGACACCGGCTCCATTAATAAGTATGTCAACAACATTGTCCCCACAGAGACCACACGTATGTATATACCCCAACCAGAAGCCATGGATTACAGGCAACATCCAAACTGGGCTAAAGGCTAGAGCTGCCACTTTCAAGGAGCGGGACACTAATCCGGATGCTTATAAGAAACCTCCGACGAGCCATCAAACAGGCAAAACGTCAATAAAGGACTAAGATCCAATCTTACGACTCCAGCCCTGATGCTCGTCGGATGTGTCAGAGCTTCCAAACTATCCCAGATTATCAAGGGAAACCCAGCCTACAAGTCAAGCTAAATGCCTTCTATGCTCGCTTTGGGGCAAGCAACACTGAACCATGCATAAGAGCACCAGCTGTTGCGGACGACTGTATGATTTCGCTCTCTGTAGCCGATGTGAGTAAGACTTTTAAACAGGTTAACATTAACACGGCCGCGGGGCCTGATGGATTCCCAGAACGCGTACTCAGAGCATACTCTAGTCAGCTGGCAAGTGTTTCCACTGAAATGTTCAACCTCTCCCTGCCCCTGTCTGTAAAACATGCTTGTTTTAAGCAGACCATCATAGTCATTGTGCCCAAAAACGCAAAGGTAACCTGTCTAAATGACTATCGCCCCGTAGCACTTACATCTATAGCCATGAAATGCTTTGAAAGACTGGTCATGGCTCACATCAACACCATCATGACACCCTGGACCCACTCCAATTCACATACCGCACCAACAGATCCACAGATGACACAATCTCTATTGTACTCCACACTGCCCTCTCCCACCTGGATAAGAGGAACACCTATGTGAAAATGTTGTTCATTGACTACAGCTCAGCATTCAACACCATAGTGCCCTATAAGCTCATCACTAAGCTAAGGACCCTGGGACTAAACACCTCCCTCTGCAACTGGATCCTGGACTTCCTGAGGGGCCGACCCTAGATGATGAGGGTAGACAACAACATATCTGCCAAGCTGACCCTCAACACGGGGGTCCCCTCAGGGGTGCGTGCTTAGTCCCCTCCTGTACTCCCTGTTCAACCATGACTGTGTGGCCGCTCACGACTCCAACACCACTGCTGACGAAACAACGGTGGTAGGTCTGATCACCGACAACGACGAGACAGCCTATAGGGAGGAGGTCAGAGACCTGGCAGTATGGTGCCAGGACAACAGCCTCTCCCTAAAAGACAGAAAAACAAAGGAGATGATTGTGGATCACAGGAAACGGAAGGCCGAGCATGCCCCCATCCACATCGACAGGGCTGCAGTGGAGCGGGTCGAGAGCTTCAAGTTCCTCGGGGTACAAATCACTAATTACTTAAAATGGTCCACACACATGTGCACAGTCGTGAAGAAGGCGCGACAGCACCTCTTTTCCCTCAGGAGGTTGAAAAGCATTGGCATGGAGCCTCAAATCCTCAAAAAAGCTCTACAGCTGTACAATTGAGAATCTTGACTGGCTGCATTACTGCTTGGTATGGCAATAGCATCGTCCTTTATCACATGGAGCTACAGAGGCTGGTGCGGACAGCCCAGCACATTACTGGGGTCGAGCTCCCTGCCATCCAGGACCTCTATATCAGCTGGTGTGAAATGCCCAGAAAATCGTTACAGACTCCAAACACCCATGCCATAGACTGTTCTCTCTGTTTCCGCATGGCAAGCGGTACCGGTGCATCAAGAGCTTTAAGTTCCTCGGTGTCCACATCAATAAGGAATTAACATGGTCCACACACCAACACAGTCAGGAAGAAGGCACGACAATGCCTCTTTCCCCTCAGGAGGCTGAAAAGATTTGGCATGGTCCCTCAGATCCTCAAAGTAGTACGTATGGCCCAGTTCCACAACAGGGCCAAGCTCACTGCCATCCAGGATCTCCATACCAGGCAGTGTCAGAGGAGGGCCATAAAAATTGCCAAAGTCTCCAGCCACCCAAGGTGGCTTTTCTCTCTCCGCAATGCAAGTGGTACTGATGCACCAAGTCTGGAACCACAGGACCCTGAACAGCTTCTACCCCCAAGCCATAAGGCTGTCTCAGCCTCCACTATTTATGCTGCAGTAGTTTATGTGTCAGGGGGCTAGGGTCAGTCTGTTATATCTGGAGTATTTCTCCTGTCTTATCCGGTGTCGTGTGTGAATTTAAGTATGCTCCCTCTAACTCTCTCTCTTTCGCTCTTCTCTCTTCTCTCAGAGGACCTGAGCCCTAGGACCATGCCTCAGGACTACCTGGCCTGATGACTCCTTGCTGTCCCCAGTCCACCTGGTCATGCTGCTGCTCTAGTTTCAACTGTTCTGCTCGCAGCTATGGAACCCTGACCTGTTCACCGGACGTGCTATCTTGTCCCGGACATGCTGTTTTCGGCTCTCTCGCTCTCCCGCACCTGCTGTCTTTAACTCTGAATGACCCCCTAAGAAAAGGTGCGCAACTCAATATTAGGAAGGCCTCAGTGTATATGGCCACGTTATCGTTACACATTGTGTATTTATTAGTTGTGTTATTATCTTTATATTCTTTTTATTATATTTTTCTCTCTGCATTGTTGGGAAGGGCCTGCGTTTCCCTGTTAGTCTACACCTGTTGTTCATGAAGCATGTGGCAAATGAAATTAGATTTGAATACGGTGACAGACCAAATGGTACAATATTCCATATTTAGTACACTACTTCTGACCAGAGCCCTATGGGTCTCCCCTTTACAGAGCTCATTTATTCCGTGTGTTTCAGATATGTATATATGTATATATTTGTGTGTTCCCCTGAACATGTTCCTGTGTAGGCCTGTAGATAAGCTGTGTTCTATCAAGGAGCCATCCTGCCCTAGACCTGCTGGCTAATCTAGTGAGGAATCATGAGCCCTGTGGCCACACGCACATATACACACACATACACACAGAGACAGAGAGAGAGAGAGAGAGACAGAAAGAGACACACACAGAGAGAGAGAGAGAGAGAGAGACAGAGTGATAGACAGAGAGAGACAGAGAAAGAGAGAGACAGAGAGATAGACAGAGAGAGAGAGAGAGAGAGAGAGACAGAGAGAGAGACAGTGAGATAGACAGAGAGAGAGAGATAGAGAGAGAGACAGAGAGAGAGAGAGAGAGAGACAGAGAGAGACAGAGAGAGACAGAGAGAGACAGAGAGATAGACAGAGAGAGACAGAGAGAGAGACAGAGAGAGAGACAGAGAAAGAGACAGAGAGAGAGACAGTGAGATAGACAGAGAGAGAGACAGAGAGATAGACAGAGAAAGAGACATAGAGAAAGGCAGAGAGAGAGAGAGAGAGAGAGAAAGAGACATAGAGAGAGAGACAGAGAGAGAGAGAGAGACAGAGAGAGAGACAGAGAAAGAGACATAGAGAGAGAGAGAGAGAGACAGAGAGAGAGAGAGAGAGAGAGAGAGAGAGAGACAGACAGAGAGAGATACACAAACACACAGACATTGGGGCCCGGAAACAAACAACCCCCCCCCCCCCCCCCCCCCCCCCCAGGAAGACAGATGGTTTCCCAGACACACAGACACCTCCGCTGGGGTTGGTGTGCCGATGATCCCTCATCCTCTGTGTGTGTGTGTGTGTGTGTGTGTGTGTGTGTGTGTGTGTGTGTGTGTGTGTGTGTGTGTGTGTGTGTGTGTGTGTGTGTGTGTGTGTGTGTGTGTGTGTGTGTGTGTTGGTAATGCGTCTCTCTCTCGCCCACAGAACCAGATGCTCTGTGCAAACGTTCTCTCTCATTCTATTTGTTCTGCAGTTTTGATTTGGCCGTTTACTTTCCTGTTCTGCTGCCTTATATGACCTTTCTCTTCTTTACTGTCTGTTGTCACCTTATTTTACTGTCTGTTGTCATCTTATTTTACTGTCTGTTGTCATCTTATTTTACCGTCTGTTGTCACCTTATTTTACTGTCTGTTGTCACCTTATTTTACTGTCTGTTGTCACCTTATTTTACCGTCTGTTGTCACCTTATTTTACCGTCTGTTGTCACCTTATTTTACTGCCTGTTGTCACCTTTTTTTACTGTCTGTTGTCACCTTATTTTACTGTCTGTTGTCATCTTATTTTACTGTCTGTTGTCATCTTATTTTACCGTCTGTTGTCACCTTATTTTACTGTCTGTTGTCACCTTATTTTACTGTCTGTTGTCACCTTATTTTACCGTCTGTTGTCACCTTATTTTACCGTCTGTTGTCACCTTATTTTACTGCCTGTTGTCACCTTTTTTTACTGTCTGTTGTCACCTTATTTTACTGTCTGTTGTCACCTTATTTTACTGTCTGTTGTCACCTTATTTTACTGTCTGTTGTCACCTTATTTTACTGTCTGTTGTCACCTTATTTTACCGTCTGTTGTCACCTTATTTTACTATCTGTTGTCACCTTCTTCTTTTACTGTCTGTTGTCACCTTATTTTACTGTCTGTTGTCACCTTATTTTACTGTCTGTTGTCACCTTATTTTACTGTCTGTTGTCACCTTATTTTACTGTCTGTTGTCACCTTATTTTACTGTCTGTTGTCACCTTATTTTACTGTCTGTTGTCACCTTATTTTACTGTCTGTTGTCACCTTATTTTACTGTCTTTTGTCACCTTATTTTACTGTCTGTTGTCATCTTATTTTACTGTCTGTTGTCATCTTATTTTACCGTCTGTTGTCACCTTATTTTACCGTCTGTTGTCACCTTATTTTACTGTCTGTTGTCACCTTATTTTACTGTCTGTTGTCACCTTATTTTACTGTCTGTTGTCACCTTATTTTACTGTCTGTTGTCACCTTATTTTACTGTCTGTTGTCACCTTATTTTACCGTCTGTTGTCACCTTATTTTACTGTCTGTTGTCACCTTCTTCTTTTACTGTCTGTTGTCACCTTATTTAACTGTCTGTTGTCACCTTATTTTACTGTCTGTGGTCATCTTATTTTACCGTCTGTTGTCACCTTATTTTACTGCCTGTTGTCACCTTATTTTACTGTCTGTTGTCACCTTATTTTACCGTCTGTTGTCACCTTATTTTACCGTCTGTTGTCACCTTATTTTACCGTCTGTTGTCACCTTCTTCTTTTACTGTCTGTTGTCACCTTATTTTACTGCCTGTTGTCACCTTTTTTTACTGTCTGTTGTCACCTTATTTTACTGTCTGTTGTCACCTTATTTTACTGTCTGTTGTCACCTTATTTTACTGTCTGTTGTCACCTTACTTTACTGTCTGTTGTCACCTTATTTTACCGTCTGTTGTCACCTTATTTTACTGTCTGTTGTCACCTTCTTCTTTTACTGTCTGTTGTCACCTTATTTAACTGTCTGTTGTCACCTTATTTTACTGTCTGTTGTCACCTTATTTTACTGTCTGTTGTCACCTTATTTTACTGTCTGTTGTCACCTTATTTTACTGTCTGTTGTCACCTTATTTTACTGTCTGTTGTCACCTTATTTTACTGTCTGTTGTCACCTTATTTTACTGTCTTTTGTCACCTTATTTTACTGTCTGTTGTCATCTTATTTTACTGTCTGTTGTCACCTTATTTTACTGTCTGTTGTCACCTTATTTTACTGTCTGTTGTCACCTTATTTTACTGTCTGTTGTCACCTTATTTTACTGTCTGTTGTCATCTTATTTTACTGTCTATTGTCATCTTATTTTACCGTCTGTTGTCACCTTATTTTACTGTCTGTTGTCACCTTATTTTACTGTCTTTTGTCACCTTATTTTACTGTCTGTTTTCACCTTATTTTACCGTCTGTTGTCACCTTATTTTACCGTCTGTTGCCACCTTATTTTACTGCCTGTTGTCACCTTATTTTACTGTCTGTTGTCACCTTATTTTACTGCCTGTTGTCACCTTATTTTACTGCCTGTTGTCACCTTTTTTTACTGTCTGTTGTCACCTTATTTTACTGCCTGTTGTCACCTTATTTTACTGCCTGTTGTCACCTTATTTTACTGTCTGTTGTCACCTTATTTTACTGCCTGTTGTCACCTTATTTTACTGCCTGTTGTCACCTTATTTTACTGTCTGTTGTCACCTTATTTTACTGTCTGTTGTCACCTTATTTTACTGTCTGTTGTCACCTTATTTTACTGTCTGTTGTCACCTTATTTTACCGTCTGTTGTCACCTTCTTCTTTTACTGTCTGTTGTCACCTTATTTAACTGTCTGTTGTCACCTTATTTTACTGTCTGTTGTCACCTTATTTTACTGTCTGTTGTCACCTTATTTTACTGTCTGTTGTCACCTTGTTTTACTGTCTGTTGTCACCTTATTTTACTGTCTGTTGTCACCTTCTTCTTTTACTGTCTGTTGTCACCTTATTTACTGTCTGTTGTCACCTTATTTTACTGTCTGTTGTCACCTTATTTTACTGTCTGTTGTCACCTTATTTTACTGTCTGTTGTCACCTTATTTTACTGTCTGTTGTCACCTTATTTTACTGTCTGTTGTCACCTTATTTTACTGTCTGTTGTCATCTTATTTTACCGTCTGTTGTCACCTTATTTTACTGTCTGTTGTCACCTTATTTTACTGTCTGTTGTCACCTTATTTTACTGTCTGTTGTCACCTTATTTTACTGTCTGTTGTCACCTTATTTTACTGTCTGTTGTCACCTTATTTTACTGTCTGTTGTCACCTTATTTTACTGTCTGTTGTCACCTTCTTTACTGTCTGTTGTCACCTTATTTTACTGTCTGTTGTCACCTTATTTTACTGCCTGTTGTCACCTTATTTTACTGTCTGTTGTCACCTTATTTTACTGTCTGTTGTCACCTTATTTTACTGCCTGTTGTCACCTTATTTTACTGTCTGTTGTCACCTTATTTTACTGTCTGTTGTCACCTTATTTTACTGTCTGTTGTCACCTTATTTTACTGTCTGTTGTCACCTTATTTTACCGTCTGTTGTCACCTTCTTCTTTTACTGTCTGTTGTCACCTTATTTAACTGTCTGTTGTCACCTTATTTTACTGTCTGTTGTCACCTTATTTTACTGTCTGTTGTCACCTTATTTTACTGTCTGTTGTCACCTTGTTTTACTGTCTGTTGTCACCTTATTTTACTGTCTGTTGTCACCTTCTTCTTTTACTGTCTGTTGTCACCTTATTTTACTGTCTGTTGTCACCTTATTTTACTGTCTGTTGTCACCTTATTTTACTGTCTGTTGTCACCTTATTCTTTTACTGTCTGTTGTCACCTTATTTAACTGTCTGTTGTCACCTTATTTTACTGTCTGTGGTCATCTTATTTTACCGTCTGTTGTCACCTTATTTTACTGCTGTTGTCACCTTATTTTACTGTCTGTTGTCACCTTATTTTACTGTCTGTTGTCACCTTATTTTACCGTCTGTTGTCACCTTATTTTACTGTCTGTTGTCACCTTATTTTACTGTCTGTTGTCACCTTATTTTACTGTCTGTTGTCACCTTATTTTACTGTCTGTTGTCACCTTATTTTACTGTCTGTTGTCACCTTATTTACTGTCTGTTGTCATCTTATTTTACTGTCTGTTGTCACCTTATTTTACTGTCTGTTGTCACCTATTTACTGTCTGTTGTCACCTTATTTTACTGTCTGTTTCACCTTATTTTACTGTCTGTTGTCACCTTATTTTACCGTCATGTTGTCACCTTATTTTACTGTCCTGTTGTCACCTTATTTTACTGTCTGTTGTCACCTTATTTAACTGTCTGTGTCCACCTATGTTGTTGTCACCTTATTTTACTGTCTGTTGTCACCGTTATTTTACTGTCTGTTGTCACCTTATTTTACTGTCTGTTGTCACCTTATTTTACTGTCTGTTGTCACCTACTGTCTGTGTCACTCTTATTTAACTGTCTGTTGTCACCTTATTTACTGTCTGTTGTCACCGTATTTTACTGTCTGTGTCACCTTATTTTACTGTCTGTTGTCACCTTATTTTACTGTCTGTTGTCACCTTATTTACTGTCTGTTGTCACCTTATTTTACTGTCTGTTGTCACCTTATTTTACTGTCTGTTGTCACCTTATTTTACTGTCTGTTGTCAGCTTATTTTACTGTCTAGTGTCATCTTATTTTACCGTCTGTTGTCACCTTATTTACTGTCTGTTGTCACCTTATTTTACTGTCTTTTGTCACCTTATTTTACTGTCTGTTTTCACCTTATTTTACCGTCTGTTGTCACCTTATTTTACCGTCTGTTGCCACCTTATTTACTGCCTGTTGTCACCTTATTTACTGTCTGTTGTCACCTTATTTTACTGCCTGTTGTCACCTTATTTTACTGCCTGTTGTCACCTTTTTTTACTGTCTGTTGTCACCTTATTTTACTGCCTGTTGTCACCTTATTTTACTGCCTGTTGTCACCTTATTTTACTGTCTGTTGTCACCTTATTTACTGCCTGTTGTCACCTTATTTTACTGCCTGTTGTCACCTTATTTTACTGTCTGTTTGTCACCTTATTTACTGTCTGTTGTCACCTTATTTTACTGTCTGTTGTCACCTATTTTACTGTCTGTTGTCACCTTATTTTACTGTCTGTTGTCACCTTATTTTACTGTCTGTTGTCACCTTATTTTACTGTCTGTTGTCACCTTATTTAACTGTCTGTTGTCACCTTATTTTACTGTCTGTTGTCACCTTATTTTACTGTCTGTTGTCACCTTATTTTACTGTCTGTTGTCACCTTGTTTTACTGTCTGTTGTCACCTTATTTTACTGTCTGTTGTCACCTTCTTATTTACTGTCTGTTGTTATTTACTGTCTGTTGTTATTTACTGTCTGTTGTCACCTTATTTTACTGTCTGTTGTCACCTTATTTTACTGTCTGTTGTCACCTTATTTTACTGTCTGTTGTCACCTTATTTTACTGTCTGTTGTCACCTTATTTTACTGTCTGTTGTCACCTTATTTTACTGTCTTTTGTCACCTTATTTTACTGTCTGTTTTCACCTTATTTTACCGTCTGTTGTCACCTTATTTTACCGTCTGTTGCCACCTTATTTTACCCTGTTGTCACCTTATTACTGTCCTGTTGTCACCTTATTTACTGTCTGTTGTCACCTTATTTTACTGGCTGTTGTCACCTTATTTTACTGCCTGTTGTCACCTTATTTTACTGTCTGTTGTCACCTTATTTTACTGTCCTGTTGTCACCTTATTTACTGTCTGTTGTCACCTTATTTACTGTCTGTTGTCAACCTTATTTACTGTCTGTTGTCACCTTATTTTTACTGTCTGTTGTCACCTTATTTTACTGTCCGTTGTCACCTTATTTTACTGTCTGTTGTCACCTTATTTTACTGTCTGTTGTCACCTTATTTTACTGTCTGTTGTCACCTTATTTTACTGTCTGTTGTCACCTTATTTTTACCGTCTGTTGTCACCTTACTGTATGTCCCTTATTTTACTGTCTGTTGTCACCTTATTTACTGTCTGTTGTCACCTTATTTTACTGTCTGTTGTCACCTTATTTTACTGTCTGTTGTCACCCTTATTTTACTGTCTGTTGTCACCTTGTTTTACTGTCTGTTGTCACCTTATTTTACTGGTCTGTTGTCACCTTCTTCTTTTACTGTCTGTTTGTCACCTTATTTACTGTCTGTTTACTGTCTGTTGTCACCTTATTTTACTGTCTAGTGTCACCTTATTTTACTGTCTGTTGTCACCTTATTTTACTGTCTGTTGTCACCTTATTTTACTGTCTGTTGTCACCTTATTTTACTGTCTGTTGTCACCTTATTTTACTGTCTGTTGTCACCTTATTTTTACTGTCTGTTGTCAACTTATTTTACTGTCTGTTGTCACCTTATTTTACTGCCTGTTGTCACCTTATTTTACTGTCTGTTGTCACCTTATTTTACTGTCTGTTGTCACCTTATTTTACTGTCTGTTGTCACCTTATTTTACTGTCTGTTGTCACCTTATTTTACTGTCTGTTGTCACCTTATTTTACTGTCTGTTGTCACCTTATTTTACTGTCTGTTGTCACCTTCTTCTTTTACTGTCTGTTGTCACCTATTTCACTGTCTGTTGTCACCTTATTTATGTCTGTTGTACCTATATGTGGTCACTATTATGTCTTTTGTCACCTTCCTTCTTTACTGTCTGTTGTCACCTTATTTTACTGTCTGTTGTCACCTTATTTTACTGTCTGTTGTCACCTTATTTTACTGTCTGTTGTCACCTTATTTTACTGTCTGTTGTCACCTTATTTACTGTCTGTTGTCACCTTATTTTACTGCTGTTGTCACCTTATTTACTGTCTGTTGTCACCTTATTTTACTGCTGTTGTCACCTTATTTTACTGCTGTTGTCACCTTATTTTACTGTCTGTTGTCACCTTATTTTACTGTCTGTTGTCACCTTATTTTACCGTCTGTTGTCACCTTCTTTTACTGTCTGTTGTCACCTTATTTACTGTCTGTTGTCACCTTATTTTACTGTCTGTTGTCACCTTATTTACTGTCTGTTGTCACCTTATTTTACTGTCTGTTGTCACCTTATTTTACTGTCTGTTGTCACCTTATTTTACTGTCTGTTGTCACTTATTTAACTGTCTGTTGTCACCTTATTTACTGTCTGTTGTCACCTTATTTTACTGTCTGTTGTCACCTTATTTTACTGTCTGTTGTCACCTTATTTTACTGTCTGTTGTCACCTTATTTTACCTGTCTGTTGTCACCTCTATTTTACTGTCTGTTGTTCACCTTATTTACTGTCTGTTGTCACCTTATTTTACTGTCGGTTGTCACCTTATTTTACGTCTGTTGTCACCTTATTTTACTGTCTGTTGTCACCTTATTTTTACTGTCTGTTGTCACCTTATTTTACTGTCTGTTGTCACCTTATTTTACTGTCTGTTGTCACCTTATTTTACTGTCTGTTGTCCACCTTATTTTACTGCCTGTTGTCACCTTATTTTACTGTCTGTTGTCACTTATTTTACCTGTCTGTTGTCACCTTATTTTACTGTCTGTTGGTCACCTTATTTGTTTACTACTGCTCTGTTGTCACTTATTTTACGTGTCTGTCACCTTATTTTACTGTCTGTTGTCACCTTATTTTACTGTCTAGTTGTCACCTTATTTTACTGTCTGTTGTCACCTTATTTTACTGTCTGTTGTCAACTTATTTTACTGTCTGTTGTCACCGTACTTTGACTGTTTACCGTCTGGTCACCTAGTCTGTCACCTTCTTTTTCTGTCTGTTGTCACCTTCTTCTTTTACTGTCTGTTGTCACCTTATTTAACTGTCTGTTGTCACCTTATTTTACTGTCCTAGTTGTCACCTTATTTTACTGTCTGTTGTCACCTTATTTTACTGTCTGTTGTCACCTTATTTTACTGTCTGTTGTCACCTTATTTACTGTCTTTGTCACCTTATTTTACTGTCTGTTGTCACCTTATTTTACTGTCTGTGGTCACCTTATTTTACTGTCTGTTGTCATCCTTATTTTCCTGTCTGTTGTCACTTATTTTACCGTCTGTTGTCACCTTATTTTACTGTCTGTTGTCACCTTATTTTACTGTCTGTTGTCACCTTATTTTAACTGTCTGTTGTCATCCTTATTTTACTGTCTGTGTCATCCTTATTTTTCCTGTCTGTTGTCACCTTATTTTACTGTCTGTTGTCACCTTATTTTACTGTCTGTTGTCACCTTATTTTACTGTCTGTTGTCACCTTATTTTACTGTCTGTTGTCACCTTATTTAACTGTCTGTTGTCACCTTATTTTACTGTCTGTTGTCACCTTATTTTACTGTCTGTTGTCACCTTATTTTCTGTCTGTTGTCACCTTATTTTACTGTCTGTTGTCACCTTATTTTACTGTCTGTTGTCACCTTATTTTACTGCTGTTGTCACTTATTTTACGTCTGTTGTCACCTTATTTTACTGTCTGTTGTCACCTTATTTTACTGTCTGTTGTCACCTATTTTACTGTCTGTTGTCACCTTATTTTACTGTCTGTTGTCACCTTATTTTACTGTCTGTTGTCACCTTATTTTACTGTCTGTTGTCACCTATTTTACTGTCTGTTGTCACCTTATTTTACTGTCTGTTGTCACCTTTTTTACTGTCTGTTGTCACCTTATTTACTGTCTGTTGTCACCTTATTTTACTGTCTGTGTCATCTTATTTTACCGTCTGTTGTCACCTTATTTTACTGTCTGTTGTCACCTTATTTTACTGTCTGTTGTCACCTTATTTTACCGTCTGTTGTCACCTTATTTTACTGTCTGTTGTCACCTTATTTTACTGCTGTTGTCACCTTTTTTACTGTCTGTTGTCACCTTATTTTACTGTCTGTTGTCACCTTATTTTACTGTCTGTTGTCACCTTATTTAACTGTCTGTTGTCACCTTATTTTTACTGTCTGTTGTCACCTTATTTTTACTGTCTGTTGTCACCTTATTTTACTGTCTGTTGTCACTTATTTACTGTCTGTTGT
>NW_024059582.1:0-33852 GCF_016432855.1 Salvelinus namaycush | reverse complement strand
TTGAAAGGGCAGGTCTGTCGTTAGATATGATGGCGCCTCTTCTCCACCTTCTTCAACTAAGCCTCAATAATGGCATAGATTATTTAGAATTTCATGGAGCTGTTGCTCCAAGCCACTTTCCACTAAATATACCATCTGTTTACTGTGGTTATGAGAGATATCCCTCTTAGAGATAATATAAAATGAGCTTGACTTTCATCAAACAACCTGCAGCCACAGCCCTCTGTACCAGCCCTCTGTACCAGACACAGCCCTCAGTACCAGACACAGCCCTCAGTACCAGACACAGCCCTCTGTACCAGCCACAGCCCTCTGTACCAGCCACAGCCCTCAGTACCAGACACAGCCCTCTGTACCAGACACAGCCCTCTGTACCAGCCACAGCCCTCAGTACCAGACACAGCCTTCTGTACAAGCCACAGCCCTCAGTACCAGACACAGCCCTCTGTACCAGACACAGCCCTCTGTACCAGACACAGCCCTCTGTACCAGACACAGCCCTCTGTACCAGCCACAGCCCTCAGTACCAGACACAGCCCTCTGTACCAGACACAGCCCTCTGTACCAGACACAGCCCTCTGTACCAGCCACAGCCCTCTGTACCAGCCACAGCCCTCAGTACCAGACACAGCCCTCTGTACCAGACACAAGCCTTCTGTACCAGCCCTCTGTACCAGCCCTCTGTACCAGACACAGCCCTCTGTACCAGCCACAGCCCTCAGTACCAGACACAGCCCTCAGTACCAGACACAGCCCTCTGTACCAGACACAGCCCTCTGTACCAGACACAGCCCTCTGTACCAGACACAGCCCTCTGTACAAGGCCACAGCCCTCTGTACAGCCACAGCCCTCTGTACCAGCCACAGCCCTCTGTACCAGCCACAGCCCTCTGTACCAGACACAGCCTTCTGTACCAGCCCTCTGTACCAGACACAGCCCTCTGTACCAGACACAGCCCTCTGTACCAGCCCTCTGTACCAGCCACAATGCCCTCTGTACCAGCCACAGCCCTCTGTACCAGACACAGCCCTCTGTCACGACACAGTCCTCGTACCAGCCACAGCCCTCTGTACCAGCCACAGCCCTCTGTACCAGACACAGCCCTCTGTACCAGCCCTCTGTACCAGCCACAGCCCTCGTGTACCAGACACAGCCCTCTGTACCAGACACAGCCCTCAGTACCAGACACAGCCCTCTGTACCAGACACAGCCCTCTGTACCAGACACAGCCCTCTGTACCAGACACAGCCCTCTGTACAAGGCCACAGCCCTCTGTACCAGCCACAGCCCTCTGTACCAGCCACAGCCCTCTGTACCAGCCACAGCCCTCTGTACCAGACACAGCCCTCTGTACCAGACACAGCCTCTGTACCAGCCCTCTGTACCAGACACAGCCCTCTGTACCAGACACAGCCCTCTGTACCAGCCCTCTGTACCAGCCACAGCCCTCTGTACCAGACACAGCCCTCTGTACCAGCCACAGCCCTCTGTACCAGCCACAGCACTCTGTACCAGACACAGCCCTCTGTACCAGCCCTCTGTACCAGCCCAAGCCCTCTGTACCAGACACAGCCCTCTGTACCAGACACAGCCCTCTGTACCAGACACAGCCCTCTGTACCAGACACAGCCCTCTGTACCAGCCCTCTGTACCAGACCACAGCCTCTGTACCAGCCACAGCCCTCGTTACCAGCCTCTGTACCAGACACACCCTCTGTACCAGACACAGCCCGCTGTACCAAGCCACCGCCCTCTGTACCAGCCACAGCCCTCAGTACCAGACACAGCCCTCTGTACCAGCCACAGCCCTCTGTACCAGACACAGCCCTCTGTACCAGCCCTCTGTACCAGCCACAGCCCTCTGTACCAGACACAGCCCCTCTGTACCAGCCACAGCCCTCGTACCAGCCACAGCCCTCTGTACCAGACACAGCCCTCTGTACCAGCCCTCTGTACCAGCCACAGCCCTCTGTACCAGCCACAGCCCTCTGTACCAGCCACAGCCCTCTGTACCAGACACAGCCCTCTGTACCAGCCCTCTGTACCAGCCACAGCCCTCTGTACCAGACACAGCCCTCTGTACCAGACACAGCCCTCTGTACCAGACACAGCCCTCTGTACCAGCCCTCTGTACCAGACACAGCCCTCTGTACCAGACACAGCCCTCTGTACCAGCCACAGCCCTCTGTACCAGCCCTCTGTACCAGACACAGCCCTCTGTACCAGACACAGCCCTCTGTACCAGACACAGCCCTCTGTACCAGACACAGCCCTCTGTACCAGACACAGATAAACCCCATAAGATATTATCATCAACCTGATAAGAACTAGTAATAACTGTGGTGTTAGTATTATACTGTATGTATCAACCTGATAATAACTAATAATAACTGTGGTGTTAGTATTATACTGTATGTATCAACCTGATAAGAACTAATAATAACTGTGGTGTTAGTATTATACTGTATGTATCAACCTGATAATAACTAATAATAACTGTGGTGTTAGTATTATACTGTATGTATCAACCTGATAAGAACTAGTAATAACTGTGGTGTTAGTATTATACTGTAGTATCAACCTGATAAGAACTAATAATAACTGTGGTGTTAGTATTATACTGTATGTATCAACCTGATAAGATCTAGTAATAACTGTGGTGTCAGTATTATACTGTATGTATCAACCTGATAATAACTAATAATAACTGTGGTGTTAGTATTATACTGTATGTATCAACCTGATAAGAACTAATAATAACTGTTGTGTTAGTATTATACTGTATGTATCAACCTGATAAGAACTAATAATAACTGTGGTGTCAGTATTATACTGTATGTATCAACCTGATAAGAACTAATAATAACTGTGGTGTTAGTATTATACTGTATGTATCAACCTGATAAGAACTAATAATAACTGTGGTGTTAGTATTATACTGTATGTATCAACCTGATAAGAACTAATAATAACTGTGGTGTTAGTATTATACTGTATGTATCAACCTGATAAGAAACTAATAATAACTGTGGTGTTAGTATTATACTGTATGTATCAACCTGATAAGAACTAATAATAACTGTGGTGTTAGGTATTATACTGTATGTATCAACCTGATAAGAACTAATAATAACTGTGGTGTTGGTAGTATACTGTATGTATCACCTGATAAGAACTAATAATAACTGTGGTTTAGTATTATACTGTATGTATCAACCTGATAAGAACTAATAATAACTGTGGTGTTAGTATTATACTGTATGTATCAACCTGATAAGAACTAATAATAACTGTGGTGTTAGTATTATACTGTATGTATCAACCTGATAAGAACTAATAATAACTGTGGTGTTAGTATTATACTGTATGTATCAACCTGATAATAACTAATAATAACTGTGGTGTTAGTATTATACTGTATGTATCAACCTGATAAGAACTAATAATAACTGTGGTGTCAGTATTATACTGTATGTATCAACCTGATAAGAATGTTGACAAACAGGTTGGAAATATTCAATCACATCTTTCAGTAGCCAATGAGCTGCATTGTGACGATGTGATGGGTTCAACCATTTAGAATGGCATTTATAAGTGAAGGACTACTCTTTCATTATGTCTGTTTTTGACGTAGCGTTTTTTGTTAACATTATACTCTTGTAGTTGATAATGTGGCATGGTTGCAGAATTTCCTTGGTTTGCACCGCTGTGAGAGAGAGAGAATCAGATTATAAAAGCTAATTGCTTATCTGAATTTATTTGGCATAATTATTCCCCTTACTTTGAACTATTTGGCTCATCCCATTGTCTTCCAATATCCCAATTAAATTGTGAATTTTAACACTTTGCAGCTCTTCCCAGATAATTACCTTTTTAATGACTTGGACCGCGACCAACAGAAAGCTTTATTTTGGGAGAGATGCACTCCGTTCCAAATGGTACCCTATTATCTAGACTATGGAGTGCATTACTCTTGAACAGGGTCCCTAGGGCTCTGGTGAAAAGTAGTGCACTATATAGGGAATAGAGCTCTGGTCTAAAGTAGTGCACTATATAGGGAATAGGGCTCTGGTCTAAAGTAGTGCACTATATAGGGAATATGGTGCCATTTGGAACACCCAGCCAGACAAACATGTATTATGGATGAATGTCTGACATGCTTTTGTATCTGAATGAAAGAGATGCCAGAGGAGGAATAACACAGGCAGGAGTCAGTGTGCTACTCGGATGCTCAGCTGGGCTGGTTGAACGGTACATTCATCATGTTTATTTCAGCTGTCTTTTTAGCTTTGAACGGCCTTTTAAATGAGAAAGAGAATCTTTCCAAAACTGTGGCAGTTCTAATCACTCTCTATTCTTCACAGTTATGTTTCCTGGAGATTCCTCAGAATGCTGTTTGGTCAAGGCCTAGGCTTAACCTTGGTCCGGGAAACTGGCTATATATTATATTGTCATTCGTTTGTAGAGTAAGACAGCTGGTTATTACGAAACCTTATTTTCCCTATATGTTCCGTCTACGAGCAGCAGTATGTAGCCTATGCCAGTGTTTCCCTCCTCCAGTACCCCCAACAGTACTCTACAGCAGTGTTTCCCTCCTCCAGTACCCCCAACAGTACTCTACAGCAGTGTTTCCCTCCTCCAGTACCCCCAACAGTACTCTACAGCAGTGTTTCCCTCCTCCAGTACCCCCAACAGTACTCTACAGCAGTGTTTCCCTCCTCCAGTACCCCCAACAGTACTCTACAGCAGTGTTTCCCTCCTCCAGTACCCCCAACAGTACTCTACAGCAGTGTTTCCCTCCTCCAGTACCCCCAACAGTACTCTACAGCAGTGTTTCCCTCCTCCAGTACCCCCAACAGTACTCTACAGCAGTGTTTCCCTCCTCCAGTACCCCAACAGTACTCTACAGCAGTGTTTCCCTCCTCCAGTACCCCCAACAGTACTCTACAGCAGTGTTTCCCTCCTCCAGTACCCCCAACAGTACTCTACAGTAGTGTTTCCCTCCTCCAGTACCCCCAACAGTACTCTACAGCAGTGTTTCCCTCCTCCAGTACCCCCAACAGTACTCTACAGTAGTGTTTCCCTCCTCCAGTACCCCCAACAGTACTCTACAGCAGTGTTTCCCTCCTCCAGTACTCTACAGCAGTGTTTCCCTCCTCCAGTACCCCCAACAGTACTCTACAGCAGTGTTTCCCTCCTCCAGTACCCCCAACAGTACTCTACAGCAGTGTTTCCCTCCTCCAGTACTCTACAGCAGTGTTTCCCTCCTCCAGTACCCCCAACAGTACTCTACAGCAGTGTTTCCCAGAGTACTGGAGGAGGGAAACACTGCTGTAGAGTACTGTAGGGGTACTGGAGGAGGGAAACACTGCTGTAGAGTACTGTTGGAGGTACTGGAGGAGGGAAACACTGCTGTAAAGTACTGTTGGGGGTACTGGAGGAGGGAAACACTGCTGTAGAGTACTGTTGGAGGTACTGGAGGAGGGAAACACTGCTGTAAAGTACTGTTGGGGGTACTGGAGGAGGGAAACACTGCTGTAGAGTACTGTTGGGGTACTGGAGGAGGGAAACACTGCTGTAGAGTACTGTTGGAGGTACTGGAGGAGGGAAACACTGCTGTAAAGTACTGTTGGGGGTACTGGAGGAGGGAAACACTGCTGTAGAGTACTGTTGGGGGTACTGGAGGAGGGAAACACTGCTGTAGAGTACTGTTGGGGTACTGGAGGAGGGAAACACTGCTGTAGAGTACTGTTGGGGGTACTGGAGGAGGGAAACACTGATGTAGAGTACTGTTGGAGGTACTGGAGGAGGGAAACACTGCTGTAGAGTACTGTTGGGGGTACTGGAGGAGGGAAACACTGCTGTAGAGTACTGTTGGGGGTACTGGGGGAGGGAAACACTGCTGTAGAGTACTGTTGGGGGTACTGGAGGAGGGAAACACTGCTGTAGAGTACTGTTGGGGGTACTGGAGGAGGGAAACACTGCTGTAGAGTACTGTTGGGGGTACTGGAGGAGGGAAACACTGCTGTAGAGTACTGGAGGAGGGAAACACTGCTGTAGAGTACTGTTGGGGGTACTGGAGGAGGGAAATACTGCTGTAAAGTACTGTTGGGGGTACTGGAGGAGGGAAACACTGCTGTAGAGTACTGTTGGGGTACTGGAGGAGGGAAACACTGCTGTAGAGTACTGGAGGAGGGAAACACTGCTGTAGAGTACTGTTGGGGGTACTGGAGGAGGGAAATACTGCTGTAAAGTACTGTTGGGGGTACTGGAGGAGGGAAACACTGCTGTAGAGTACTGTTGGGGGTACTGGAGGAGGGAAATACTGCTGTAGAGTACTGTTGGGGGTACTGGAGGAGGGAAATACTGCTGTAAAGTACTGTTGGGGGTACTGGAGGAGGGAAACACTGCTGTAGAGTACTGTTGGAGGTACTGGAGGAGGGAAACACTGCTGTAGAGTACTGTTGGAGGTACTGGAGGAGGGAAACACTGCTGTAGAGTACTGTTGGGGGTACTGGAGGAGGGAAACACTGTTGTAGAGTACTGTTGGGGGTACTGGAGGAGGGAAACACTGCTGTAGAGTACTGTTGGGGTACTGGGGAGGGAAACACTGCTGTAGAGTACTGTTGGGGGTACTGGAGGAGGGAAACACTGCTGTAGAGTACTGTTGGAGGTACTGGAGGAGGGAAACACTGCTGTAGAGTACTGTTGGAGGTACTGGAGGAGGGAAACACTGCTGTAGAGTACTGTTGGGGGTACTGGAGGAGGGAAACACTGCTGTAGAGTACTGTTGGAGGTACTGGAGGAGGGAAACACTGCTGTAGAGTACTGT
Organism: Salvelinus namaycush; assembly: GCF_016432855.1. NCBI lineage: Eukaryota > Metazoa > Chordata > Actinopteri > Salmoniformes > Salmonidae > Salvelinus > Salvelinus namaycush. The sequence continues at coordinate 27,019 of NW_024059582.1, read as the reverse complement.
AGGGGGTACTGGAGGAGGGAAACACTGCTGTAAAGTACTGTAGGGGGTACTGGAGGAGGGAAACACTGCTGTAGAGTACTGTTGGGGTACTGGGGGAGGGAAACACTGCTGTAGAGTACTGTAGGGGTACTGGGGGAGGGAAACACTGCTGTAGAGTACTGTAGGGGGTACTGGAGGAGGGAAACACTGCTGTAGAGTACTGTTGGGGGTACTGGAGGAGGGAAACACTGCTGTAAAGTACTGTAGGGGGTACTGGAGGAGGGAAACACTGCTGTAGAGTACTGTTGGGGTACTGGGGGAGGGAAACACTGCTGTAGAGTACTGTAGGGGGTACTGGAGGAGGGAAACACTGCTGTAGAGTACTGTTGGGGGTACTGGAGGAGGGAAACACTGCTGTAGAGTACTGTTGGGGTACTGGAGGAGGGAAACACTGTTGTAGAGTACTGTTGGGGTACTGGAGGAGGGAAACACTGCTGTAGAGTACTGTTGGGGGTACTGGAGGAGGGAAACACTGCTGTAGAGTACTGTTGGGGTACTGGAGGACTGGAGCTGGGAAACACTGGGCAATGCTATGTTCGTATGGTTTTATGGTGGGTGTATGGTTTGCTGTGCACCGTGTTTGGTGGTTTGCGGTGCTGGTGCCCAGTATTTTCCCAGGCTTGCAGAGACAGATCTGGTATTTACCCTCAGCCCACTCTCTCTCCTCCTCTCTCTCCTCCTCTCCCTCCACTCTGATCTCTTAGTCACAAAGCCTACTTAACCCTTACCCAGCTCTCTGTAAACACTTTGCAACACACTGCCTGCCTGTCGACCCACTCTCAGTTAGGACTGCGTCTCACAGTTGGATCACAGTTAGATCCACCTGTTAGAAGACAATGACCCCTTCCTCATTGTTACCTCGTGTTCTACTTCAGTCTCATCGCTTTTATTTCATGAAACACGCGAACCGTGAACGTTCTTTAACAAAGTCAAACCTGCTACAGTCTGCACAGCCTGTTCTATGCAGGAGCTAGTGTGATGTGAGCGTATTGGCTGAAAGATATAGCTCTATTAAGTACTTCTAGTGTAGCGGGAAACAGGTCAGCCATTGCTCCTGCACCATAGAATATATTACTTCAGAATAGGACCAGTAGTGAGGGTAATGTAACTGAATGATGTGGAATGAATATCACATCGTTTCCCCACGGTAGTGTCTTGTCTTTCCCTTATTATGGGAGGTCACTCCTGTCCTGGGATCAGATATCTTGGGAGTGTCGTGTAAGTGATGGATCACACACACACATTAAATAATATCACCAGCTACAGTAGCAGAGTAGACATGATACAGCTAGGAAACAGCAGTGGTGGAAAAAGTACCCAAATGTCATACTTGAGTGAAAGTAAAGATACCTTAATAGAAAATGACTTAAGTGAAAGTCAACCAGTAAAATCCTACTTGAGAAAAAGTCTAAAAGTATTTGGTTTTAAATATACTTAAGTATCAAAGGTAAATGTAATTGCTAAAATATACTTAAGTATCAAAAGTAAAAGTATAAATAATTTCAAATTCTTTATATTAAGCAAACCAGACGGCACCATTTTCTTGTTTTTTATTTACAGATAGCCAGGGGCTCCAACCCTCAGACATCATTACAGATAGCCAGGGGCTCCAACCCTCAGACATCATTTACAGATAGCCAGGGGCAAACTCCAACCCTCAGACATCATTTACAGATAGCCAGGGGCAAACTCCAACCCTCAGACATCATTTACAGATAGCCAGGGGCAAACTCCAACCCTCAGACATCATTTACAGATAGCCAGGGACACACTCCAACCCTCAGACATCATTTACAGATAGCCAGGGGCAAACTCCAACCCTCAGACATCATTTACAGATAGCCAGGGACACACTCCAACCCTCAGACATCATTTACAGATAGCCAGGGACACACTCCAACCCTCAGACATCATTTACAGATAGCCAGGGACTCCAACCCTCAGACATCATTTACAGATAGCCAGGGACTCCAACCCTCAGACATCATTTACAGATAGCCAGGGACACACTCCAACACTCAGACATCATTTACAGATAGCCAGGGACACACTCCAACCCTCAGACATCATTTACAGATAGCCAGGGACACACTCCAACACTCAGACATCATTTACAGATAGCCAGGGACACACTCCAACCCTCAGACATCATTTACAGATAGCCAGGGACTCCAACCCTCAGACATCATTTACAGATAGCCAGGGACACACTCCAACACTCAGACATCATTTACAAACGAAGCATGTGTTTAGTGAGTCCACCAGATCAGGGGCTGTAGGGATGACCAGGGATGTTCTCTTGATTAGTGTGTGAATTAGACTATTGTCTTGTCCTGCTAAGAATTAAACATGTAATGAGTAATTTTGGGGGGCAGGGAGTGTATGGAGTAAAAAGTGCATTATTTAGTGAAGTAAAAGTTGTCAAAAATATAGATAGTAAAGTAAACTGTAGAGTCCTTTATGACAGTGGTTGTGCTACTGCACTGTAGAGTCCTTTATGACAGGGGTTGTCCTACTGCACTATAGGGTCCTTTATGACAGGGGTTGTGCTACTGCACTGTAGGGTCCTTTATGACAGGGGTTATGCTACTGCACTGTAGAGTACTTTATGACAGGGGTTGTGCTACTGCACTGTAGGGTCCTTTATGACAGGGGTTATGCTACTGCACTGTAGAGTCCTTTATGACAGGGGTTGTGCTACTGCACTGTAGAGTCCTTTATGACAGGGGTTGTCCTACTGCACTGTAGAGTCCTTTATGACAGGGGTTGTGCTACTGCACTGTAGGGTCCTTTATGACAGGGGTTATGCTACTGCACTGTAGAGTCCTTTATGACAGGGGTTGTGCTACTGCACTGTAGAGTCCTTTATGACAGGGGTTGTGCTACTGCACTGTAGAGTCCTTTATGACAGGGGTTGTCCTACTGCACTGTAGAGTCCTTTATGACAGGGGTTGTGCTACTGCACTGTAGGGTCCTTTATGACAGGGGTTGTCCTACTGCACTGTAGGGTCCTTTATGACAGGGGTTGTGCTACTGCACTGTAGGGTCCTTTATGACAGGGGTTGTGCTACTGCACTGTAGGGTCCTTTATGACAGGGGTTATGCTACTGCACTGTAGAGTCCTTTATGACAGGGGTTGTGCTACTGCACTGTAGGGTCCTTTATGACAGGGGTTGTCCTACTGCACTGTAGGGTCCTTTATGACAGGGGTTGTCCTACTGCACTGTAGAGTCCTTTATGACAGGGGTTGTCCTACTGCACTGTAGAGTCCTTTATGACAGGGGTTGTCCTACTGCACTGTAGAGTCCTTTATGACAGGGGTTGTCCTACTGCACTGTAGAGTCCTTTATGACAGGGGTTGTGCTACTGCACTGTAGGGTCCTTTATGACAGGGGTTGTGCTACTGCACTGTAGCGTCCTTTATGACAGGGGTTGTGCTACTGCACTGTAGGGTCCTTTATGACAGGGGTTGTGCTACTGCACTGTAGGGTTCTTAATGACAGGGGTTGTGCTACTGCACTGTAGGGTTCTTTATGACAGGGGTTGTCCTACTGCACTGTAGGGTCCTTTATGACAGGGGTTGTGCTACTGCACTGTAGGGTCCTTAATGACAGGGGTTGTCCTACTGCACTGTAGGGTTCTTTATGACAGGGGTTGTGCTACTGCACTGTAGGGTTCTTTATGACAGGGGTTGTGCTACTGCACTGTAGGGTTCTTTATGACAGGGGTTGTGCTACTGCACTGTAGTGTTCTTTATGACAGGGGTTGTCCTACTGCACTGTAGGGTCCTTTATGACAGGGGTTGTGCTACTGCACTGTAGAGTCCTTTATGACAGGGGTTGTCCTACTGCGCTGTAGGGTCCTTAATGACAGGGGTTGTGCTACTGCACTGTAGGGTCCTTAATGACAGGGGTTGTCCTACTGCGCTGTAGGGTCCTTTATGACAGGGGTTGTGCTACTGCACTGTAGGGTCCTTAATGACAGGGGTTGTCCTACTGCACTGTAGGGTCCTTTATGACAGGGGTTGTGCTACTGCACTGTAGGGTCCTTTATGACAGGGGTTGTCCTACTGCACTGTAGGGTCCTTAATGACAGGGGTTGTGCTACTGCGCTGTAGGGTCCTTTATGACAGGGGTTGTGCTACTGCACTGTAGGGTCCTTAATGACAGGGGTTGTCCTACTGCGCTGTAGGGTCCTTTATGACAGGGGTTGTGCTACTGCACTGCAGAGTCCTTTATGACAGGGGTTGTCCTACTGCACTGTAGGGTCCTTTATGACAGGGGTTGTGCTACTGCACTGTAGGGTTCTTTATGACAGGGGTTGTGCTACTGCACTGTAGGGTCCTTAATGACAGGGGTTGTCCTACTGCACTGTAGGGTCCTTTATGACAGGGGTTGTCCTACTGCACTGTAGGGTCCTTTATGACAGGGGTTGTGCTACTGCACTGTAGGGTCCTTTATGACAGGGGTTGTGCTACTGCACTGTAGAGTCCTTTATGACAGGGGTTGTCCTACTGCACTGTAGGGTCCTTTATGACAGGGGTTGTCCTACTGCACTGTAGGGTCCTTTATGACAGGGGTTGTCCTACTGCACTGTAGGGTCCTTTATGACAGGGGTTGTGCTACTGCACTGTAGGGCCCTTTATGACAGGGGTTGTCCTACTGCACTGTAGGATACTTTATGACAGGGGTTGTGCTACTGCACTGTAGGGTCCTTTATGACAGGGGTTGTGCTACTGCACATGGGAATGTTGTTTCTTTCTCTCCAAAGCTCTAGGTGTTTGGTAACTGCTCTGGGAGATGTATCTGGAACGTGAGTCTGGCCTATATTACCTTCGACATCCTATTCAATTAGAGTTTGAAATGATGATATAGGGCTCTCATTGTCTAGTGTATACTGTGTCCAACCTCTACATGTGCCTGGTTGGTGTGTCAAGGTTCTGTCTAGCATGTACGATAATCCCTCAAGGATTGTGGCAGTAAGATAACTTTTTTAAATAATTGATTATCTCTTGCACAGATATGCAAAAATGTCTCCTTTCCTCATTGCCTATTCACACTGTTACCGCCTCGGGATGCCACAGTCAGTCCACAGACGAGGTTTAAAAAAACGACTACAGTACAATGAATTATAGATGAATTGACTAGAATTTGTCTGAGTATCAATATCCTTTTCAATATGCTCATCTGAGTGCTGTTTGCATCAAGCTTCCTTGTACCGTCGTTGTAATCCATTGTTTTGGAACCTGGTTTTCCCTCATCAAAATCCTCTCCTGATGCCGACTTTGATTCCAATTTAACCTAGCAAAGAACTGGAATTGCCTGCTGGTACAGGAAACAGCATTCCACTGCCACCTTAATGGATATTTGGTAGTGTTGCATTTTATGCGACACTAGTTTTGAGTACTGTTTTAGTTTTGAGTACTGTTTTAGTTTTGAGTACTGTTTTAGTTTTGAGTACTGTGTACTTTCTCTGTTGCATGGGAAACCAGCATGCACTGGCACAGTCCCCCTACGACAGCTCTGACATGTGTCACTCCTGCATTCAACCCCTGCAGTGACACTGTAAGGCATTGACTGATAGCCTGTATCAGATACAGTGGATATGTAAGGCATTGACTGATAGCCTGTATCAGATACAGTGGATATGTAAGGCATTGACTGATAGCCTGTATCAGATACAGTGGATAAGTAAGGCATTGACTGATAGCCTGTATCAGATACAGTGGATATGTAAGGCATTGACTGATAGCCTGTATCAGATACAGTGGATAAGTAAGGCATTGACTGATAGCCTGTATCAGATACAGTGGATATGTAAGGCATTGACTGATAGCCTGTATCAGATACAGTGGATATGTAAGGCATTGACTGATAGCCTGTATCAGATACAGTGGATATGTAAGGCATTGACTGATAGCCTGTATCAGATACAGTGGATATGTAAGGCATTGACTGATAGCCTGTATCAGATACAGTGGATACGTAAGGCATTGACTGATAGCCTGTATCAGATACAGTGGATAAGTAAGGCATTGACTGATAGCCTGTATCAGATACAGTGGATAAGTAAGGCATTGACTGATAGCCTGTATCAGATATGTAAGGCATTGACTGATAGCCTGTATCAGATACAGTGGATATGTAAGGCATTGACTGATAGCCTGTATCAGATACAGTGGATATGTAAGGCATTGACTGATAGCCTGTATCAGATACAGTGGATATGTAAGGCATTGAGTGATAGCCTGTATCAGATACAGTGGATAAGTAAGGCATTGACTGATAGCCTGTATCAGATACAGTGGATATGTAAGGCATTGACTGATAGCCTGTATCAGATACAGTGGATATGTAAGGCATTGACTGATAGCCTGTATCAGATACAGTGGATATGTAAGGCATTGACTGATAGCCTGTATCAGATACAGTGGATAAGTAAGGCATTGACTGATAGCCTGTATCAGATACAGTGGATATGTAAGGCATTGACTGATAGCCTGTATCAGATACAGTAAATAAGTAAGGCATTGACTGATAGCCTGTATCAGATACAGTGGATATGTAAGGCATTGACTGATAGCCTGTATCAGATATGTAAGGCATTGACTGATAGCCTGTATCAGATACAGTGGATATGTAAGGCATTGACTGATAGCCTGTATCAGATACAGTGGATATGTAAGGCATTGACTGATAGCCTGTATCAGGTATGTAAGGCATTGACTGATAGCCTGTATCAGATATGTAAGGCATTGACTGATAGCCTGTATCAGATACAGTGGATATGTAAGGCATTGACTGATAGCCTGTATCAGGTATGTAAGGCATTGACTGATAGCCTGTATCAGGTATGTAAGGCATTGACTGATAGCCTGTATCAGATACAGTGGATATGTAAGGCATTGACTGATAGCCTGTATCAGATATGTAAGGCATTGACTGATAGCCTGTATCAGATATGTAAGGCATTGACTGATAGCCTGTATCAGATACAGTGGATATGTAAGGTATTGACTGATAGCCTGTATCAGATACAGTGGATAAGTAAGGCATTGACTGATAGCCTGTATCAGATACAGTGGATAAGTAAGGCATTGACTGATAGCCTGTATCAGATACAGTGGATAAGTAAGGCATTGACTGATAGCCTGTATCAGATACAGTGGATAAGTAAGGCATTGACTGATAGCCTGTATCAGATACAGTGGATATGTAAGGCATTGACTGATAGCCTGTATCAGATACAGTGGATAAGTAAGGCATTGACTGATAGCCTGTATCAGATACAGTGGATATGTAAGGCATTGACTGATAGCCTGTATCAGATAAGTAAGGCATTGACTGATAGCCTGTATCAGATACAGTGGATATGTAAGGCATTGACTGATAGCCTGTATCAGATACAGTGGATATGTAAGGCATTGACTGATAGCCTGTATCAGATATGTAAGGCATTGACTGATAGCCTGTATCAGATACAGTGGATACGTAAGGCATTGACTGATAGCCTGTATCAGATACAGTGGATATGTAAGGCATTGACTGATAGCCTGTATCAGATATGTAAGGCATTGACTGATAGCCTGTATCAGATGCAGTGGATATGTAAGGCATTGACTGATAGCCTGTATCAGATACAGTGGATAAGTAAGGCATTGACTGATAGCCTGTATCAGATACAGTGGATAAGTAAGGCATTGACTGATAGCCTGTATCAGATATGTAAGGCATTGACTGATAGCCTGTATCAGATACAGTAAATAAGTAAGGCATTGACTGATAGCCTGTATCAGATACAGTGGATATGTAAGGCATTGACTGATAGCCTGTATCAGATACAGTGGATATGTAAGGCATTGACTGATAGCCTGTATCAGATACAGTGGATATGTAAGGCATTGACTGATAGCCTGTATCAGATACAGTGGATATGTAAGGCATTGACTGATAGCCTGTATCAGATACAGTGGATATGTAAGGCATTGACTGATAGCCTGTATCAGATATGTAAGGCATTGACTGATAGCCTGTATCAGATATGTAAGGCATTGACTGATAGCCTGTATCAGATACAGTGGATATGTAAGGCATTGACTGATAGCCTGTATCAGATACAGTGGATATGTAAGGCATTGACTGATAGCCTGTATCAGATACAGTGGATATGTAAGGCATTGACTGATAGCCTGTATCAGATACAGTGGATATGTAAGGCATTGACTGATAGCCTGTATCAGATACAGTGGATATGTAAGGCATTGACTGATAGCCTGTATCAGATATGTAAGGCATTGACTGATAGCCTGTATCAGATATGTAAGGCATTGACTGATAGCCTGTATCAGATACAGTGGATATGTAAGGCATTGACTGATAGCCTGTGTGTGTGTGTGAGTATAGCCACTGTCTCATGGGTTGTGAATAGTGTGTGTGTGTGTGTGTGTGTTCTGCGCAGACAGATGTGCACTGAGACAGAAAGACAGAGAGAGATAGAGATAGCACCACTATAGTCACGTTCCATGTGCTGTGTGTTGTCCCTTCACATGCTAAGTCTCCACTCACAGCACATGCCTGTAGGGTTAAAAACACTGCATCATTTCTTTCCTCACAGATTGAAAAAATATACGGAATTCATTTTTATCTGCTGGCGGTAACAGATGTACCACTTCCTGTGTCTCCAGGAAACCCAGACACTATGATGTACTGTCTGGGAGAGCCCATCCCAACTCAAAGCCAACAGATGTACCACTTCCTGTGTCTCCAGGAAACCCAGACACTATGATGTACTGTCTGGGAGAGCCCATCCCAACTCAAAGCCAACAGATGTACCACTTCCTGTGTCTCCAGGAAACCCAGACACTGTGATGTACTGTCTGAGAGAGCCCATCCCAACTCAAAGCCAACAGCACTGTCTCCTGTTGGCTAAACCCTTTATATATTACGGTGTCTGACCTATCTATCTGGTACTGGAGACTGTCTGACCTATCTATCTGGTACTGGAGACTGTTTAATATATCTATCTGGTACTGGAGACTGTTTAATATATCTATCTGGTACTGGAGACTGTTTAATATATCTATCCGGTACTGGAGACTGTTTAATATATCTATCTGGTACTGGAGACTGTTTAATATATCTATCTGGTACTGGAGACTGTTTAATATATCTATCTGGTACTGGAGACTGTTTAATATATATATCTGGTACTGGAGACTGTTTAATATATATATCTGGTACTGGAGACTGTTTAATATATCTATCTGGTACTGGAGACTGTCTGACCTATCTATCTGGTACTGGAGACTGTTTAATATATCTATCTGGTACTGGAGACTGTTTAATATATCTATCTGGTACTGGAGACTGTTTAATATATCTATCTGGTACTGGAGACTGTTTAATATATCTATCTGGTACTGGAGACTGTTTAATATATATATCTGGTACTGGAGACTGTTTAATATATCTATCTGGTACTGGAGACTGTTTAATATATATATCTGGTACTGGAGACTGTTTAATATATCTATCTGGTACTGGAGACTGTTTAATATATCTATCTGGTACTGGAGACTGTTTAATATATATATCTGGTACTGGAGACTGTCTGACCTATCTATCTGGTACTGGAGACTGTTTAATATATCTATCTGGTACTGGATACTGTTTAATATATCTATCTGGTACTGGAGACTGTCTGACCTATCTATCTGGTACTGGAGACTGTTTAATATATCTATCTGGTACTGGAGACTGTTTAATATATGTATCTGGTACTGGAGACTGTCTGACCTATCTATCTGGTACTGGAGACTGTTTATTATATCTATCTGGTACTGGAGACTGTTTAATATATCTATCTGGTACTGGAGACTGTCTGACCTATCTATCTGGTACTGGAGACTGTTTAATATATCTATCTGGTACTGGAGACTGTCCGACCTATCTATCTGGTACTGGAGACTGTTTAATATATCTATGTGGTACTGGAGACTGTTTAATATATCTATCTGGTACTGGAGACTGTCCGACCTATCTATCTGGTACTGGAGACTGTTTATTATATCTATCTGGTACTGGAGACTGTTTAATATATATATCTGGTATTGGAGACTGTCTGACCTATCTATCTGGTACTGGAGACTGTTTATTATATCTATCTGGTACTGGAGACTGTTTAATATATCTATCTGGTACTGGAGACTGTCTGACCTATCTATCTGGTACTGGAGACTGTTTAATATATATATCTGGTACTGGAGACTGTCCGACCTATCTATCTGGTACTGGAGACTGTTTAATATATATATCTGGTACTGGAGACTGTTTAATATATCTATCTGGTACTGGAGACTGTCTGACCTATCTATCTGGTACTGGAGACTGTTTAATATATCTATCTGGTACTGGAGACTGTCCGACCTATCTATCTGGTACTGGAGACTGTTTAATATATCTATCTGGTACTGGAGACTGTTTAATATATCTATCTGGTACTGGAAACTGTTTAATATATATATCTGGCACTGGAGACTGTCTGACCTATCTATCTGGTACTGGAGACTGTTTAATATATCTATCTGGTACTGGAGACGGTTTAATATATCTATCTGGTACTGGAGACTGTTTAATATATATATCTGGTACTGGAGACTGTTTAATATATCTATCTGGTACTGGAGACTGTTTAATATATCTATCTGGTACTGGAGACTGTTTAATATATCTATCTGGTACTGGAGACTGTCTGACCTATCTATCTGGTACTGGAGACTGTTTATTATATCTATCTGGTACTGGAGACTGTTTAATATATCTATCTGGTACTGGAGACTGTTTAATATATCTATCTGGTACTGGAGACTGTTTAATATATCTATCTGGTACTGGAGACTGTTTAATATATCTATCTGGTACTGGAGACTGTTTAATATATCTATCTGGTACTGGAGACTGTTTAATATATCTATCTGGTACTGGAGACTGTTTAATATATCTATCTGGTACTGGAGACTGTCTGACCTATCTATCTGGTACTGGAGACTGTTTAATATATCTATCTGGTACTGGAGACTGTCCGACCTATCTATCTGGTACTGGAGACTGTTTAATATATATATCTGGTACTGGAGACTGTTTAATATATCTATCTGGTACTGGAGACTGTCTGACCTATCTATCTGGTACTGGAGACTGTTTAATATATCTATCTGGTACTGGAGACTGTCCGACCTATCTATCTGGTACTGGAGACTGTTTAATATATCTATGTGGTACTGGAGACTGTTTAATATATCTATCTGGTACTGGAGACTGTTTAATATATCTATCTGGTACTGGAGACTGTTTAATATATATATCTGGTACTGGAGACTGTCTGACCTATCTATCTGGTACTGGAGACTGTTTATTATATCTATCTGGTACTGGAGACTGTTTAATATATCTATCTGGTACTGGAGACTGTCTGACCTATCTATCTGGTACTGGAGACTGTTTAATATATATATCTGGTACTGGAGACTGTCCGACCTATCTATCTGGTACTGGAGACTGTTTAATATATATATCTGGTACTGGAGACTGTTTAATATATCTATCTGGTACTGGAGACTGTCTGACCTATCTATCTGGTACTGGAGACTGTTTAATATATCTATCTGGTACTGGAGACTGTCCGACCTATCTATCTGGTACTGGAGACTGTTTAATATATATATCTGGTACTGGAGACTGTTTAATATATCTATCTGGTACTGGAGACTGTTTAATATATCTATCTGGTACTGGAGACTGTTTAATATATCTATATGGTACTGGAGACTGTTTAATATATCTATCTGGTACTGGAGACTGTCTGACCTATCTATCTGGTACTGGAGACTGTTTAATATATCTATCTGGTACTGGAGACTGTTTAATATATATATCTGGTACTGGAGACTGTTTAATATATCTATCTGGTACTGGAGACTGTTTAATATATCTATCTGGTACTGGAGACTGTTTAATATATCTATCTGGTACTGGAGACTGTCTGACCTATCTATCTGGTACTGGAAACTGTGTAGGCTCTCTTCAGTTCACAGAAATCAAGGTCTGCATGCCAAATGGCACCCAATTCCCTACAGAGTGCACTGCTTTTGACCAACAGCTGTGCCTCCTGTACTAATCCCTGTATGTCTATTGTCTTTCTTATATAAATGCTAGAAGCCTTGTCAGAATAGTCAGAGGCCAGGCCAGGGCAGCTTAGCTTGGTCAAGGCCAGGCCTCCAGTCAGCCCTAAGGCTAAGGGGTCCCCAGATCAATCATCCAAAGGGCCTGAAGGCCTTGAAGACCATAGTCTGGCTTCGACCCCCATCTCTCACTAAGACCAGAGGTTAAAGTGGTCTGTCTCACTTTAATTTCTCTGCTGCTGGAGGCAATGGACCTTCAGTTGATCCATGTGGGCTATTAGGACTGGGATATCACGTTATCAATCAAGAGGAAGAGGAGGTGGTTATAACGGTCAGATCAGGCCTAACAATTTGTACACTGCGTGTCCCCGTGTCCTCTGGCCTGCATGTGGGGACAGTATTATGTCCTTTGTAAAAACGGTGTGTTTTTGTTGACTGATCTCAGGTCAGTACACACAGTGAATAACCCCTTGTGACATGTCCCTCTGAAGTGCATTGTTAGTTCAGGTACATGTTTATACCCTGATGAAGACAGCTTGTCTGTCGAAACGTTGGACAGAAATATATTTGCATCTGAGCTCCTAGAGTGGTACTCCTTTATTTTTTTAAGTGTTCCACTCCGCTAGCCAGCACCTCACCTAAATAGGTGTTCCACTCCGCTAGCCAGCACCTCGCCTAAATAGGTGTTCCACTCCGCTAGCCAGCACCTCACCTAAATAGGTGTTCCACTCCGCTAGCCAGCACCTCACCTAAATAGGTGTTCCACTCCGCTAGCCAGCACCTCACCTAAATAGGTGTTCCACTCCGCTAGCCAGCACCTCGTCTAAATAGGTGTTCCACTCCGCTAGCCAGCACCTCACCTAAATAGGTGTCCCACTCCGCTAGCCAGCACCTCATCTAAATAGGTGTTCCACTCCGCTAGCCAGCACCTCACCTAAATAGGTGTTCCACTCCGCTAGCCAGCACCTCACCTAAATAGGTGTCCCACTCCGCTAGCCAGCACCTCGTCTAAATAGGTGTTCCACTCCGCTAGCCAGCACCTCGCCTAAATAGGTGTCCCACTCCGCTAGCCAGCACCTCACCTAAATAGGTGTTCCACTCCGCTAGCCAGCACCTCGTCTAAATAGGTGTTCCACTCCGCTAGCCAGCACCTCGCCTAAATAGGTGTCCCACTCCGCTAGCCAGCACCTCACCTAAATAGGTGTTCCACTCCGCTAGCCAGCACCTCACCTAAATAGGTGTTCCACTCAGCTAGCCAGCACCTCGCCTAAATAGGTGTTCCACTCAGCTAGCCAGCACCTCGCCTAAATAGGTGTTCCACTCCGCTAGCCAGCACCTCGCCTAAATAAGTGTTCCACTCCGCTAGCCAGCACCTCACCTAAATAGGTGTTCCACTCCGCTAGCCAGCACCTCGCCTAAATAGGTGTTCCACTCCGCTAGCCAGCACCTCGCCTAAATAGGTGTTCCACTCCGCTAGCCAGCACCTCGCCTAAATAGGTGTTCCACTCCGCTAGCCAGCACCTCTCCTAAATAGGTGTTCCACTCCGCTAGCCAGCACCTCGCCTAAATAGGTGTCCCACTCCGCTAGCCAGCACCTCTCCTAAATAGGTGTCCCACTCCGCTAGCCAGCACCTCTCCTAAATAGGTGTCCCACTCCGCTAGCCAGCACCTCTCCTAAATAGGTGTGCGTTTCTTTCGCCTCCACATGACTAACAATAGACACTTAATGGATGACCAGAGGACAGTACATAATGTTCCTGCTGCTCCCTGTTCTGGTGACTATAATGACTACAAGCACCTGGACTGGTTAGTAAAACAATCATGGATCAGGACAATAGGATTTGTCATTAGCAGTATTTGTATGCTCTCAGGCTTGAGTAGTCAGTCATGTCATTTGCCCGCTGTTTGTGGCCCTGGGCTCACTGTTGCATGACCTGATGCCCCTGGCTAGGAGAAATCACAGAGAACACTCCCACACACGCACACACACACGCACGTGCACGCACACGCACACGCACACGCACACCGCACCACATGCAAACTGCGTCTGGGACTCTCTGTCCCTCCACATCCTAATTTCCATGAACCAAACTGACATTACTACAGGCATCACTGACCTGCATTCAAATACACCTTGTGTCACGTGACACAGGATGAAACAACACGATTACTCAGCACACTGACTGGCGATAGAAGAGAGAGAAGAGAGGTAGTGGGGAATAGTTAAAGACTGATCTCAGCACAGTGACGAGAGAGAAGAGAGGTAGGGGGGAATAGTTAAAGACTGCTCTCAGCACAGTGACTGGAGAGAGAAGAAAGGTAGGGGGGAATAGTTAAAGACTGATCTCAGCACTCTACAGCTAGCTTCCCCCTGATTCACCTTACTGCCATGCTGTGTGACAAGAGGGATATTGGAGAGGACTTCACACCTGAACATCAACATGTTCACCCCTGCTGTATTTGTTATAACCCTTTAAACAGAAAGCTATGCTGTTGGCCTTTCCTCTGTGTTGGTTGTTGCAGTCTGTCAGATACACAATAACACATTTGGAAGAGTCTGCTGTAGGTGAAGCAGTCACTGTGCTTTCCTCCCGACATGTGCCCACACACATTCAATCACCTTTCACCCCAGTACACCTCATCTCTGTCTCAGTTCATACTGCTGTGTCAAATAGCTAGTGGCCGTTGAGTCAATACCATTTCCTTCCACTCACTAACCCTTAATGCACGTTGAAGTGCTTGGCTTAGGGAGTGGAGGTACCTCACCCTGTTCCTTCCTGCTGGTGTTGTTGTAGTCTGTCTGGCTGACGTTGAATAGAGACCAGATAATATCAGAGTGGATATCAGGTAGCAGAGACATCATGTCAGACGCCTCTGTTGTTAGATACAGTGTCTGACATGGTGTCTCTGTTGTTAGATACAGTGTCTGACATGGTGTCTCTGTTGTTAGATACAGTGTCTGACATGGTGTCTCTGTTGTCAGATACAGTGTCTGACATGGTGTCTCTGTTGTTAGATACAGTGTCTGACATGGTGTCTCTGTTGTTAGATACAGTGTCTGACATGGTGCCTCTGTTGTTAGATACAGTGTCTGACATGGTGCCTCTGTTGTCAGATACAGTGTCTGACATGGTGTCTCTGTGGTCAGATACAGTGTCTGACATGGTGTCTCTGTTGTTAGATACAGTGTCTGACATGGTGTCTCTGTTGTTAGATACAGTGTCTGACATGGTGTCACTGTTGTTAGATACAGTGTCTGACATGGTGCCTCTGTTGTTAGATGCAGTGTCTGACATGGTGTCTCTGTTGTTAGATACAGTGTTTGACATGGTGTCTCTGTTGTTAGATACAGTGTCTGACATGGTGCCTCTGTTGTTAGATACAGTGTCTGACATGGTGTCTCTGTGGTCAGATACAGTGTCTGACATGGTGTCTCTGTTGTTAGATACAGTGTCTGACATGGTGTCTCTGTTGTTAGATACAGTGTCTGACATGGTGTCACTGTTGTTAGATACAGTGTCTGACATGGTGCCTCTGTTGTTGGATACAGTGTCTGACATGGTGTCTCTGTTGTTAGATACAGTGTCTGACATGGTGTCTCTGTTGTTAGATACAGTGTCTGACATGGTGTCTCTGTTGTTAGATACAGTGTCTGACATGGTGCCTCTGTTGTTAGATACAGTGTCTGACATGGTGTCTCTGTTGTTAGATACAGTGTCTGACATGGTGTCTCTGTTGTTAGATACAGTGTCTGACATGGTGCCTCTGTTGTTAGATACAGTGTCTGACATGGTGTCTCTGTTGTTAGATACAGTGTCTGACATGGTGTCTCTGTTGTTAGATACATTGTCTGACATGGTGTCTCTGTTGTTAGATACAGTGTCTGACATGGTGCCTCTGTTGTTAGATACAGTGTCTGACATGGTGCTTCTGTTGTTAGATACAGTGTCTGACATGGTGTCTCTGTTGTTAGATACAGTGTCTGACATGGTGCCTCTGTTGTTAGATACAGTGTCTGACATGGTGTCTCTGTTGTTAGATACAGTGTCTGACATGGTGTGTCTGTTAGATACAGTGTCTGACATGGTGCCTCTGTTGTTAGATACAGTGTCTGACATGGTGTCTCTGTTGTTAGATACAGTGTCTGACATGGTGTCTCTGTTGTTAGATACAGTGTCTGACATGGTGCCTCTGTTGTTAGATACAGTGTCTGACATGGTGTCTCTGTTGTTAGATACAGTGTCTGACATGGTGTCTCTGTTGTTAGATACAGTGTCTGACATGGTGCCTCTGTTGTTAGATGCAGTGTCTGACATGGTGTCTCTGTTGTTAGATACAGTGTCTGACATGGTGTCTCTGTTGTTAGATACAGTGTCTGACATGGTGCCTCTGTTGTTAGATACAGTGTATGACATGGTGTCTCTGTTGTTAGATACAGTGTCTGACATGGTGTCTCTGTTGTTAGATACAGTGTCTGACATGGTGTCTCTGTTGTTAGATACAGTGTCTGACATGGTGCCTCTGTTGTTAGATACAGTGTCTGACATGGTGTCTCTGTTGTTAGATACAGTGTCTGACATGGTGTGTCTGTTAGATACAGTGTCTGACATGGTGCCTCTGTTGTTAGATACAGTGTCTGACATGGTGTCTCTGTTGTTAGATACAGTGTCTGACATGGTGTCTCTGTTGTTAGATACAGTGTCTGACATGGTGCCTCTGTTGTTAGATACAGTGTCTGACATGGTGTCTCTGTTGTTAGATACAGTGTCTGACATGGTGTCTCTGTTGTTAGATACAGTGTCTGACATGGTGCCTCTGTTGTTAGATGCAGTGTCTGACATGGTGTCTCTGTTGTTAGATACAGTGTTTGACATGGTGTCTCTGTTGTTAGATACAGTGTCTGACATGGTGCCTCTGTTGTTAGATACAGTGTCTGACATGGTGTCTCTGTGGTCAGATACAGTGTCTGACATGGTGTCTCTGTTGTTAGATACAGTGTCTGACATGGTGTCTCTGTTGTTAGATACAGTGTCTGACATGGTGTCACTGTTGTTAGATACAGTGTCTGACATGGTGCCTCTGTTGTTGGATACAGTGTCTGACATGGTGTCTCTGTTGTTAGATACAGTGTCTGACATGGTGTCTCTGTTGTTAGATACAGTGTCTGACATGGTGTCTCTGTTGTTAGATACAGTGTCTGACATGGTGCCTCTGTTGTTAGATACAGTGTCTGACATGGTGTCTCTGTTGTTAGATACAGTGTCTGACATGGTGTCTCTGTTGTTAGATACAGTGTCTGACATGGTGCCTCTGTTGTTAGATACAGTGTCTGACATGGTGTCTCTGTTGTTAGATACAGTGTCTGACATGGTGTCTCTGTTGTTAGATACATTGTCTGACATGGTGTCTCTGTTGTTAGATACAGTGTCTGACATGGTGCCTCTGTTGTTAGATACAGTGTCTGACATGGTGCCTCTGTTGTTAGATACAGTGTCTGACATGGTGTCTCTGTTGTTAGATACAGTGTCTGACATGGTGCCTCTGTTGTTAGATACAGTGTCTGACATGGTGTCTCTGTTGTTAGATACAGTGTCTGACATGGTGTGTCTGTTAGATACAGTGTCTGACATGGTGCCTCTGTTGTTAGATACAGTGTCTGACATGGTGTCTCTGTTGTTAGATACAGTGTCTGACATGGTGTCTCTGTTGTTAGATACAGTGTCTGACATGGTGCCTCTGTTGTTAGATACAGTGTCTGACATGGTGTCTCTGTTGTTAGATACAGTGTCTGACATGGTGTCTCTGTTGTTAGATACAGTGTCTGACATGGTGCCTCTGTTGTTAGATGCAGTGTCTGACATGGTGTCTCTGTTGTTAGATACAGTGTCTGACATGGTGTCTCTGTTGTTAGATACAGTGTCTGACATGGTGCCTCTGTTGTTAGATACAGTGTATGACATGGTGTCTCTGTTGTTAGATACAGTGTCTGACATGGTGTCTCTGTTGTTAGATACAGTGTCTGACATGGTGTCTCTGTTGTTAGATACAGTGTCTGACATGGTGCCTCTGTTGTTAGATACAGTGTCTGACATGGTGTCTCTGTTGTTAGATACAGTGTCTGACATGGTGTCTCTGTTAGATACAGTGTCTGACATGGTGTCTCTGTTGTTAGATACAGTGTCTGACATGGTGCCTCTGTTGTTAGATACAGTGTCTGACATGGTGTCTCTGTTGTTAGATACAGTGTCTGACATGGTGCCTCTGTTGTTAGATACAGTGTCTGACATGGTGTCTCTGTTAGATACAGTGTCTGACATGGTGTCTCTGTTAGATACAGTGTCTGACATGGTGTCTCTGTTGTTAGATACAGTGTCTGACATGGTGTCTCTGTTAGATACAGTGTCTGACATGGTGTCTCTGTTGTTAGATACAGTGTCTGACATGGTGTCTCTGTTGTTAGATACAGTGTCTGACATGGTGCCTCTGTTGTTAGATACAGTGTCTGACATGGTGTCTCTGTTAGATACAGTGTCTGACATGGTGTCTCTGTTAGATACATTGTCTGACATGGTGTCTCTGTTAGATACAGTGTCTGACATGGTGTCTCTGTTGTTAGATACAGTGTCTGACACAGTGTCTCTGTTGTTAGATACAGTGTCTGACATGGGTTCTCTGTTAGATACAGTTTCTGACATGGTGCCTCTGTTGTTAGATGCAGTGTCTGACATGGTGTCTCTGTTGTTAGATACAGTGTCTGACATGGTGCCTCTGTTGTTAGATGCAGTGTCTGACATGGTGCCTCTGTTGTTAGATACAGTGTCTGACATGGTGTCTCTGTTGTTAGATACAGTGTCTGACATGGTGTCTCTGTTGTTAGATACAGTGTCTGACATGGTGTCTCTGTTGTAGATACAGTGTCTGACATGGTGCCTCTGTTGTTAGATACAGTGTCTGACATGGTGTCTCTGTTGTTAGATACAGTGTCTGACATGGTGTCTCTGTTGTTAGATACAGTGTCTGACATGGTGTCTCTGTTGTTAGATACAGTGTCTGACATGGTGTCTCTGTTGTAGATACAAATCAAATCAAATCAAATGTTATTTGACACATACACATGGTTAGCAGATGTTAATGTGAGTGTAGCGAAATGCTTGTGCTTCTAGTTCCGACCGTGCAGTAATATCTAACAAGTAATCTAACAATTTCACAACAACTACCTTACACACAAGTGTAAAGGAATGAATAAAAATATGTACATAAAAATATATGGATGAGCGATGGCTGAACGGCATAGGCAAGATGCAGTAGATGGTATAGAGTACAGTATATACATACTATGAGATGAGTAGTGTAGGGTATGTAAACATTATATAAAGTGGCATTGTTTAAAGTGGCTAGTGATACATTTATTACATCCAATTTTTAATTATTAAAGTGGCTAGAGATTTGAGTCAGTATGTTGGCAGCAGCCACTCAGTGTTAGTGATGTCTGTGTAACAGTCTGATGGCCTTGAGATAGAAGCTGTTTTTCAGTTTCTCGGTCCCAGCTTTGATGCACCTGTACTGACCTCGCCTTCTGGATGATAGCGGGGTGAACAGACAGTGGCTCGGGTGGTTGTTGTCCTTGATTATCTTTTTGGCCTTCCTGTGACATCGGGTGGTGTTGGTGTCCTGGAGGGCAGGTAGTTTGCCCCCAGTGATGCGTTGTGCAGACCTCACTACCCTCTGGAGAGCCTTACGGTTGTGGGCGGAGCAGTTGCCGTACCAGGCGGTGATACAGCCCGACAGGATGCTCTCGATTGTGCATCTGTAAAAGTTTGTGAGTGTTTTAGGTGACAAGCCAAATTTCTACAGCCTCCTGAGGTTGAAGAGGCGCTGCTGTGCCTTCTTTACCACGCTGTCTGTGTGGGTGGACCATTTCAGTTTGTCCGTGATGTGTACACCGAGGAACTTTCCACCTTCTACACTACTGTCCCGTCAATGTGGATAGGGGGCTTCTCCCTCTGCTGTTTCCTGAAGTCCACAATCATCTCCTTTGTTTTGTTGACGTTGAGTGTGAGGTTGTTTTCCTGACACCACACTCCTAGGGCCCTCACCTCCTCCCTGTAGGCCATTTTGTCGTTGGTAATCAAGCCTACTACTGTAGTGTCGTCTGCAAACTTGATGATTGAGTTGGAGGCGTGCATGGCCACGCAGTCATGGGTGAACAGGGAGTACAGGAGAGGGCTCAGAACGCACCCTTGTGGGGCCCCAGTGTTGAGGATCAGCGGGGTGGAGATGTTACCTACCCTCACCAGCTGGGGGCGGCCCGTCAGGAAGTCCAGTACCCAGTTGCACAGGGCGGGGTCGAGACCCTGGGTCTCGAGCTTGATGACGAGTTTGGAGGGTACTATGGTGTTAAATGCTGAGCTGTAGTCGATGAACAGCATTCTTACATAGGTATTCCTCTTGTCCAGATGGGTTAGGGCAGTGTGATTGCGATTGCGTCGTCTGTGGACCTATTGGGGCGGTAAGCAAATTGGAGTGGGTCTAGGGTATCAGGTAGGGCGGAGGTGATATGGTCCTTGACTAGTCTCTCAAAGCACTGTGTGTCTGACATGATGTCTCTGTTGTTAGATATACAGTGTTGTAACTCTGAGTTATCACAACGCTGATCTTAGTTTGTGTGTTTATGAAAGGAGAGCAAGGCACTGAACCCTCATTGGTCCTGTAAGTCTCTCTGGATGAGAGCGTCTGCTAAATCACTCATGTAAATGTAAACACAGGACTACTTGTAAAACAGGGAACTTAACTGTGGGTCATTGATCTGTGTTGGGATCCATGTTTTGGGGGAAAAGGAAGTCTGGCTCTGAAGTGACATCCTAATTCCCATTATAGTGCACTACTTTTGGCCAGAGCCCATGAGGTTCTATCCTAAACAGATCACATGTCTAAAGTCAACGTCTTGTGATTGTCCACTGTCAGCAATATCATTGTGTGGTCTTTCAATCAGCTACTGTATCCTCTCCTAGATAGCTTAGGGAAATACCAGTAATAATACAACGGCCATGGGCTGATGACTGTGTGTTTGTGTTTGTTTGTGTGTGTGTGTGTGTGTGTGTGTGTGTGTGTGTGTGTGTGTGTGTGTGTGTGTGTGTGTGTGTGTGTGTGTGTGTGTGTGTGTGTGTGTGTGTGTGTGTGTGTTTCTGTGGTAGACTAGAAGTGGATGCATACAATAGTAGCAGTGTGACTGTGTGAAGTCATCTCTGTGCTGTTTGATTCTCCTGCCTAGGAGCAAGGTTCTTCTGAAGAGGAGTCCCAAATTAGATGTATCACTAGGTGACCTGAGGAGAAAATAGTTTTCCTTTTGGTGATACTAATAACAGGAAGGGCCCAATGCTGTGTTTTCTCCCTGTAACTGTGTTTGGATGGAACTATACTCAGTCAATATTAACCTTCTCTCAGACTTCCTAGACATTCAGACCTCTTCTGTTTGCTCTACCGTGCCAACTCTCCCTTGTCAACTCTCTCTTGCCTTTTCTCATTCCCCTCTTTCTCATTTCTCCCTCCATCTGTCCCCCTGTTTCTTTGTCTTTTCCTCTCTCTCTCTTTCTCTCTCTACTTCTCTCTCTCCCCTCTCTCTCTCTCTCTCTCTACCCCCCCTCTCCTCTCTCTTTCTCACTCTCTCTCTCCCTCTTCCTCTCCTGTCGTTTGTATCTTACACCAGATAAGCTGCTCTCTGGGGTCTTGTCTTTAAGTCTGTTGGTGAGCCCGGCCTGGGGTTGGAGTGATACTGTACGTCATGTCACTGACTCACTGATGACTCTTCTCTCTGCTCATTTACATGGCCCCTATTTCCATGGCCCCTATAGCCTCTGCTAACTCTTTCCATGTCCCCTATAGCCACAGCTAACTCTTTCCATGGCCCCTATAGCCTCAGATGACTCTTTCAATGGCCCCTATAACCTCAGCTAACTCTTTCAATGGCCCCTATAGCCTCAGATGACTCTTTCAATGGCCCCTATAGCCTCAGCTAACTCTTTCCATGGCCCCTATAGCCTCAGCTAACTCTTTCCATGGCCCCTATAGCCTCAGCTAACTCTTTCCATGGCCCCTATAGCCTCAGCTAACTTTTTCCATGTCCCCTATAGCCACAGCTAACTCTTTCTATGGCCCCTATAGCCTCAGCTAACTCTTTCCATGGCCCCTATAGCCTCTGCTAACTCTTTCAATGGCCCCTATAGCCTCAGCTAACTATTTCCATGTCCCCTATAACCTCAGCTAACTCTTTCCATGGCCCCTATAGCCTCTGCTAACTCTTTCAATGGCCCCTATAGCCTCAGCTAACTCTTTCCATGTCCCCTATAGCCTCAGATGACTCTTTCAATGGCCCCTATAACCTCAGCTAACTCTTTCCATGGCCCCTATAGCCTCAGCTAACTCTTTCCATGGCCCCTATAGCCTCAGCTAACTCTTTCCATGGCCCCTATAGCCTCAGCTAACTCTTTCCATGGCCCCTATAGCCTCAGCTAACTCTTTCCATGTCCACTATAGCCACAGCTAACTATTTCTATGGCCCCTATAGCCTCTGCTAACTCTTTCAATGGCCCCTATAGCCTCAGCTAACTCTTTCCATGGCCCCTATAGCCTCTGCTAACTCTTTCCATGGCCCCTATAGCCTCAGCTAACTCTTTCTATGGCCCCTATAACCTCAGCTAACTCTTTCCATGGCCCCTATAGCCTCAGCTAACTCTTTCAATGGCCCCTATAGCCTCAGCTAACTCTTTCCATGGCCCCTATAGCCTCAGCTAACTCTTTCCATGGCCCCTATAGCCTCAGGTAACTCTTTCTATGGCCCCTATAACCTCAGCTAACTCTTTCCATGGCCCCTATAGCCTCTGCTAACTCTTTCAATGGCCCCTATAGCCTCAGCTAACTCTTTCCATGGCCCCTATAACCTCAGCTAACTCTTTCCATGGCCCCTATTTCCATGGCCCCTATAGCCACAGCTAACACTTTCCATGGCCCCTATAGCCTCAGCTAACTCTTTCAATGGCCCCTATAGCCTCAGATGACTCTTTCAATGGCCCCTATAGCCTCAGCTAACTCTTTCCATGGCCCCTATAGCCTCAGCTAACTCTTTCCATGGCCCCTATAGCCTCAGCTAACTCTTTCCATGGCCCCTATAGCCTCAGCTAACTCTTTCCATGTCCCCTATAGCTACAGCTAACTCTTTCTATGGCCCCTATAGCCTCAGCTAACTCTTTCCATGGCCCCTATAGCCTCTGCTAACTCTTTCAATGGCCCCTATAGCCTCAGCTAACTATTTCCATGTCCCCTATAACCTCAGCTAACTCTTTCCATGGCCCCTATAGCCTCTGCTAACTCTTTCAATGGCCCCTATAGCCTCAGATGACTCTTTCAATGGCCCCTATAACCTCAGCTAACTCTTTCCATGGCCCCTATAGCCTCAGCTAACTCTTTCCATGGCCCCTATAGCCTCAGCTAACTCTTTCCATGGCCCCTATAGCCTCAGCTAACTCTTTCCATGGCCCCTATAGCCTCAGCTAACTCTTTCCATGTCCACTATAGCCACAGCTAACTATTTCTATGGCCCCTATAGCCTCTGCTAACTCTTTCAATGGCCCCTATAGCCTCAGCTAACTCTTTCCATGGCCCCTATAGCCTCTGCTAACTCTTTCCATGGCCCCTATAGCCTCAGCTAACTCTTTCTATGGCCCCTATAACCTCAGCTAACTCTTTCCATGGCCCCTATAGCCTCAGCTAACTCTTTCAATGGCCCCTATAGCCTCAGCTAACTCTTTCCATGGCCCTTATAGCCTCAGCTAACTCTTTCCATGGCCCCTATAGCCTCAGCTAACTCTTTCTATGGCCCCTATAACCTCAGCTAACTCTTTCCATGGCCCCTATAGCCTCTGCTAACTCTTTCCATGGCCCCTATAGCCTCAGCTAACTCTTTCCATGGCCCCTATAACCTCAGCTAACTCTTTCCATGGCCCCTATTTCCATGGCCCCTATAGCCACAGCTAACACTTTCCATGGCCCCTATAGCCTCAGCTAACTCTTTCAATGGCCCCTATAGCCTCAGCTAACTCTTTCCATGGCCCCTATAGCCTCAGCTAACTCTTTCAATGGCCCCTATAGCCTCAGCTAACTCTTTCCATGGCCCCTATAGCCTCAGCTAACTCTTTCCATGGCCCCTATAACCTCAGCTAACTCTTTCCATGGCCCCTATTTCCATGGCCCCTATAGCCTCAGCTAACTCTTTCCATGTCCCCTATAGCCTCAGCTAACTCTTTCAATGGCCCCTATAGCCTCAGCTAACTCTTTCAATGGCCCCTATAGCCACAGCTAACTCTTTCCATGGCCCCTATAACCTCAGCTAACTCTTTCCATGGCCCCTATAGCCTCAGCTAACTCTTTCCATGGCCCCTATAGCCTCAGCTAACTCTTTCAATGGCCCCTATAGCCTCAGCTAACTCTTTCAATGGCCCCTATAGCCACAGCTAACTCTTTCAATGGCCCCTATAGCCTCAGCTAACTCTTTCCATGGCCCCTATTTCCATGTCCCCTATAGCCTCAGCTAACTCTTTCCATGGCCCCTATAGCCTCAGTTAACTCTTTAAATGGCCCCTATAGCCTCAGCTAACTCTTTCAATGGCCCCTATAGCCTCAGATGACTCTTTCAATGGCCCCTATAGCCTCAGCTAACTCTTTCCATGGCCCCTATAGCCTCAGCTAACTCTTTCCATGGCCCCTATAGCCTCAGCTAACTCTTTCCATGGCCCCTATAGCCTCAGCTAACTCTTTCCATGTCCCCTATAGCTACAGCTAACTCTTTCTATGGCCCCTATAGCCTCAGCTAACTCTTTCCATGGCCCCTATAGCCTCTGCTAACTCTTTCAATGGCCCCTATAGCCTCAGCTAACTATTTCCATGTCCCCTATAACCTCAGCTAACTCTTTCCATGGCCCCTATAGCCTCTGCTAACTCTTTCAATGGCCCCTATAGCCTCAGATGACTCTTTCAATGGCCCCTATAACCTCAGCTAACTCTTTCCATGGCCCCTATAGCCTCAGCTAACTCTTTCCATGGCCCCTATAGCCTCAGCTAACTCTTTCCATGGCCCCTATAGCCTCAGCTAACTCTTTCCATGGCCCCTATAGCCTCAGCTAACTCTTTCCATGTCCACTATAGCCACAGCTAACTATTTCTATGGCCCCTATAGCCTCTGCTAACTCTTTCAATGGCCCCTATAGCCTCAGCTAACTCTTTCCATGGCCCCTATAGCCTCTGCTAACTCTTTCCATGGCCCCTATAGCCTCAGCTAACTCTTTCTATGGCCCCTATAACCTCAGCTAACTCTTTCCATGGCCCCTATAGCCTCAGCTAACTCTTTCAATGGCCCCTATAGCCTCAGCTAACTCTTTCCATGGCCCTTATAGCCTCAGCTAACTCTTTCCATGGCCCCTATAGCCTCAGCTAACTCTTTCTATGGCCCCTATAACCTCAGCTAACTCTTTCCATGGCCCCTATAGCCTCTGCTAACTCTTTCCATGGCCCCTATAGCCTCAGCTAACTCTTTCCATGGCCCCTATAACCTCAGCTAACTCTTTCCATGGCCTCTATAGCCTCAGCTAACTCTTCCATGGCCCTATAGCCTCAGCTAACTCTTTCAATGGCCCCTATAGCCTCAGCTAACTCTTTCCATGGCCCCTATAGCCCAGCTAAACTCTTTCAATGGCCCCTATAGCCTCAGCTAACTCTTTCCATGGCCCCTATTTCCATGGCCCTATAGCCTCAGCTAACTCTTTCCATGGCCCCTATAGCCTCAGCTTAACTCTTTCAATGGCCCCTATAACCTCAAGCTAACTCTTCAATGGCCCCTATAGCACGAGCCTTAACTACTTCCATGGCCCTAAACCTCAGCTAACTCTTTCAATGGCCCCTATAGCCTCAGCTAACTCTTTCCATGGCCCCTATAGCCTCAGCTAACTCTTTCAATGGCCCCTATAGCCTCAGCTAACTCTTTCAATGGCCCCTATAGCCACTAGCTAACTCTTTCAATGGCCCCTATAGCCACAGCTAACTCTTTCCATGGCCTTCCCACTATAGCCTCAGCTAACCTCTTCCATGGCCCCTATAGCCTCAGTTAACTCTTTAAATGGCCCCTATAACCTCAGCTAACTCTTTCAATGGCCCCTATAGCCTCAGCTAACTCTTTCAATGGCCCCTATAGCCTCAGCTAACTCTTTCAATGGCCCCTATAGCCTCAGCTAACTCTTTCCATGGCCCTATAGCCTCAGCTACTCTTCATGTCCCCTATAGCCTCAGCTAACTCTTTCCAATGGCCCCTATAGCCCTCAGCTAACTCTTTCAATGGCCCCTATAGCCTCAGCTAACTCTTTCAATGGCCCCTATAGCCTCAGCTAACTCTTTCAATGGCCCCTATAGCCTCAGCTAACTCTTTCAATGGCCCCTATAGCCTCAGCTAACTCTTTCAATGGCCCCTATAGCCACAGCTAACTATTTCAATGGCCCCTATAGCCTCAGCTAACTCTTTCAATGGCCCCTATAGCCTCAGCTAACTCTTTCCATGGCCCCTATTTCATGGCCCCTATAGCCTCAAGCTAACTCTTTCATGTCCCCTATAGCCTCAGCTAACTCTTTCAATGGCCCCTATAGCCTCAGCTAACTCTTTCAATGGCCCCTATAGCCACAGCTAACTATTTCAATGGCCCCTATAGCCTCAGCTAACTCTTTCAATGGCCCCTATAGCCTCAGCTAACTCTTTCAATGGCC
>NW_024059581.1:0-33858 GCF_016432855.1 Salvelinus namaycush | reverse complement strand
AACAGTGACGTATTGGAGATTACAGCTACTGCCATTATGAACAGTGACGTATTGGAGATTACAGCTACTGCCATTATGAACAGTGACGTATTGGAGATTACAGCTGCTGCCATTATGAACAGTGATGTATTAGAGATTACAGCTACTGCCATTATGAACAGTGACGTATTGGAGATTACAGCTACTGCCATTATGAACAGTGATGTATTGGAGATTACAGCTGCTGCCATTATGAACAGTGACGTATTGGAGATTACAGCTACTGCCATTATGAACAGTGACGTATTGGAGATTACAGCTACTGCCATTATGAACAGTGACGTATTGGAGATTACAGCTACTGCCATTATGAACAGTGACGTATTGGAGATTACAGCTACTGCCATTATGAACAGTGACGTATTGGAGATTACAGCTGCTGCCATTATGAACAGTGACGTATTGGAGATTACAGCTACTGCCATTATGAACAGTGACATATTGGAGATTACAGCTACTGCCATTATGAACAGTGACATATTGGAGATTACAGCTACTGCCATTATGAACAGTGACATATTGGAGATTACAGCTACTGCCATTATGAACAGTGACATATTGGAGATTACAGCTACTGCCATTATGAACAGTGATGATTTGGAGATTACAGCTACTGCCATTATGAACAGTGACGTATTGGAGATTACAGCTACTGCCATTATGAACAGTGACATGTTGGAGATTACAGCTACTGCCATTATGAACAGTGACATTTTGGAGATTATAGCTGCTGCCATTATGAACAGTGACGTATTGGAGATTACAGCTACTGCCATTATGAACAGTGACGTATTGGAGATTACAGCTGCTGCCATTATGAACAGTGACATATTGGAGATTACAGCTGCTGCCATTATGAACAGTGATGTATTAGAGATTACAGCTACTGCCATTATGAACAGTGACGTATTGGAGATTACAGCTGCTGCCATTATGAACAGTGACGTATTGGAGATTACAGCTGCTGCCATTATGAAGAGTGACGTATTGGAGATTACAGCTACTGCCATTATGAACAGTGACGTATTGGAGATTACAGCTACTGCCATTATGAACAGTGACGTATTGGAGATTACAGCTGCTGCCATTATGAACAGTGATGTATTAGAGATTACAGCTACTGCCATTATGAACAGTGAATTGAGATTACAGCTACTGCCATTATGAACAGTGACGTATTGGAGATTACAGCTACTGCCATTATGAACAGTGATGTATTGGAGATTACAGCTGACTGCCATTATGAACAGTGACGTATTGGAGATTACAGCTACTGCCATTATGAACAGTGACGTATTGGAGATTACAGCTACTGCCATTATGAACAGTGACGTATTGGAGATTACAGCTACTGCCATTATGAACAGTGACGTATTGGAGATTACAGCTACTGCCATTATGAACAGTGACGTATTGGAGATTACAGCTGCTGCCATTATGAACAGTGACGTATTGGAGATTACAGCTACTGCCATTATGAACAGTGACGTATTGGAGATTACAGCTACTGCCATTATGAACAGTGACGTATTGGAGATTACAGCTACTGCCATTATGAACAGTGACGTATTGGAGATTACAGCTACTGCCATTATGAACAGTGACGTATTGGAGATTACAGCTACTGCCATTATGAACAGTGACGTATTGGAGATTACAGCTACTGCCATTATGAACAGTGACGTATTGGAGATTACAGCTACTGCCATTATGAACAGTGACGTATTGGAGATTACAGCTACTGCCATTATGAACAGTGACATATTGGAGATCACAGCTACTGCCATTATGAACAGTGACATATTGGAGATTACAGCTACTGCCATTATGAACAGTGATGTATTGGAGACTACAGCTACTGCCATTATGAACAGTGACGTATTGGAGATTACAGCTACTGCCATTATGAACTGTGATGTATTGGAGATTACAGCTACTGCCATTATGAACAGTGACGTATTGGAGATTACAGCTACTGCCATTATGAACAGTGACATATTGGAGATTACAGCTACTGCCATTATGAACAGTGATGTATTAGAGATTACAGCTACTGCCATTATGAACAGTGACGTATTGGAGATTACAGCTACTGCCATTATGAACAGTGACGTATTGGAGATTACAGCTACTGCCATTATGAACAGTGACGTATTGGAGATTACAGCTAATGCCATTATGAACAGTGATGATTTGGAGATTACAGCTACTGCCATTATGAACAGTGACGTATTGGAGATTACAGCTACTGCCATTATGAACAGTGACATATTGGAGATTACAGCTACTGCCATTATGAACAGTGACGTATTGGAGATTACAGCTACTGCCATTATGAACAGTGACGTATTGGAGATTACAGCTACTGCCATTATGAACAGTGACGTATTGGAGATTACAGCTGCTGCCATTATGAACAGTGACGTATTGGAGATTACAGCTACTGCCATTATGAACAGTGACATATTGGAGATTACAGCTACTGCCATTATGAACAGTGACATATTGGAGATTACAGCTACTGCCATTATGAACAGTGACATGTTGGAGATTACAGCTACTGCCATTATGAACAGTGACATATTGGAGATTACAGCTACTGCCATTATGAACAGTGATGATTTGGAGATTACAGCTACTGCCATTATGAACAGTGACATATTGGAGATTACAGCTACTGCCATTATGAACAGTGACATATTGGAGATTACAGCTACTGCCATTATGAACAGTGACATATTGGAGATTACAGCTACTGCCATTATGAACAGTGACGTATTGGAGATTACAGCTACTGCCATTATGAACAGTGATGATTTGGAGATTACAGCTACTGCCATTATGAACAGTGACGTATTGGAGATTACAGCTACTGCCATTATGAACAGTGACATATTGGAGATTACAGCTACTGCCATTATGAACAGTGACGTATTGGAGATTACAGCTACTGCCATTATGAACAGTGACGTATTGGAGATTACAGCTACTGCCATTATGAACAGTGACATATTGGAGATTACAGCTACTGCCATTATGAACAGTGACATATTGGAGATTACAGCTAATGCCATTATGAACAGTGACATATTGGAGATTACAGCTACTGCCATTATGAACAGTGACGTATTGGAGATTACAGCTAATGCCATTATGAACAGTGACGTATTGGAGATTACAGCTACTGCCATTATGAACAGTGACATGTTGGAGATTACAGCTACTGCCATTATGAACAGTGACGTATTGGAGATTACAGCTACTGCCATTATGAACAGTGACATATTGGAGATTACAGCTACTGCCATTATGAACAGTGACATATTGGAGATTACAGCTACTGCCATTATGAACAGTGACGTATTGGAGATTACAGCTACTGCCATTATGAACAGTGACGTATTGGAGATTACAGCTACTGCCATTATGAACAGTGATGTATTGGAGATTACAGCTACTGCCATTATGAACAGTGACCTATTGGAGATTACAGCTACTGCCATTATGAACAGTGATGTATTGGAGATTACAGCTACTGCCATTATGAACAGTGATGTATTGGAGATTACAGCTACTGCCATTATGAACAGTGACATATTGGAGATTACAGCTACTGCCATTATGAACAGTGACGTATTGGAGATTACAGCTACTGCCATTATGAACAGTGATGTATTGGAGATTACAGCTACTGCCATTATGAACAGTGACGTATTGGAGATTACAGCTACTGCCATTATGAACAGTGACGTATTGGAGATTACAGCTACTGCCATTATGAACAGTGATGTATTGGAGATTACAGCTACTGCCATTATGAACAGTGACGTATTAGAGATTACAGCTACTGCCATTATGAACAGTGACATGTTGGAGATTACAGCTAATGCCATTATGAACAGTGACGTATTGGAGATTACAGCTACTGCCATTATGAACAGTGATGTATTGGAGATTACAGCTACTGCCATTATGAACAGTGACGTATTGGAGATTACAGCTAATGCCATTATGAACAGTGATGTATTGGAGATTACAGCTACTGCCATTATGAACAGTGACGTATTGGAGATTACAGCTACTGCCATTATGAACAGTGACATATTAGAGATTACAGCTACTGCCATTATGAACAGTGACATATTGGAGATTACAGCTACTGCCATTATGAACAGTGACATATTGGAGATTACAGCTGCTGCCATTATGAACAGTGATGTATTGGAGATTACAGCTACTGCCATTATGAACAGTGATGTATTGGAGATTACAGCTACTGCCATTATGAACAGTGACGTATTGGAGATTACAGCTACTGCCATTATGAACAGTGACATATTGGAGATTACAGCTACTGCCATTATGAACAGTGACGTATTGGAGATTACAGCTACTGCCATTATGAACAGTGACATATTGGAGATTACAGCTACTGCCATTATGAACAGTGACATATTGGAGATTACAGCTACTGCCATTATGAACAGTGATGTATTGGAGATTACAGCTACTGCCATTATGAACAGTGATGTATTGGAGATTACAGCTACTGCCATTATGAACAGTGACCTATTGGAGATTACAGCTACTGCCATTATGAACAGTGACATGTTGGAGATTACAGCTACTGCCATTATGAACAGTGACATATTGGAGATTACAGCTACTGCCATTATGAACAGTGACATATTGGAGATTACAGCTACTGCCATTATGAACAGTGACATTTTGGAGATTACAGCTACTGCCATTATGAACAGTGACATATTGGAGATTACAGCTACTGCCATTATGAACAGTGACATATTGGAGATTACAGCTACTGCCATTATGAACAGTGACATATTGGAGATTACAGCTACTGCCATTATGAACAGTGACGTATTGGAGATTACAGCTACTGCCATTATGAACAGTGACGTATTGGAGATTACAGCTACTGCCATTATGAACAGTGACGTATTGGAGATTACAGCTACTGCCATTATGAACAGTGACGTATTGGAGATTACAGCTACTGCCATTATGAACAGTGACATATTGGAGATTACAGCTACTGCCATTATGAACAGTGACATATTGGAGATTACAGCTACTGCCATTATGAACAGTGACATATTGGAGATTACAGCTACTGCCATTATGAACAGTGACATATTAGAGATTACAGCTACTGCCATTATGAACAGTGACATATTGGAGATTACAGCTAATGCCATTATGAACAGTGACATATTGGAGATTACAGCTAATGCCATTATGAACAGTGACGTATTGGAGATTACAGCTACTGCCATTATGAACAGTGACGTATTGGAGATTACAGCTACTGCCATTATGAACAGTGATGTATTGGAGATTACAGCTACTGCCATTATGAACAGTGACGTATTGGAGATTACAGCTACTGCCATTATGAACAGTGACGTATTGGAGATTACAGCTACTGCCATTATGAACAGTGATGTATTGGAGATTACAGCTACTGCCATTATGAACAGTGACGTATTAGAGATTACAGCTACTGCCATTATGAACAGTGACATATTGGAGATTACAGCTAATGCCATTATGAACAGTGACATATTGGAGATTACAGCTACTGCCATTATGAACAGTGATGTATTGGAGATTACAGCTACTGCCATTATGAACAGTGACGTATTGGAGATTACAGCTAATGCCATTATGAACAGTGATGTATTGGAGATTACAGCTACTGCCATTATGAACAGTGACGTATTGGAGATTACAGCTACTGCCATTATGAACAGTGACATGTTAGAGATTACAGCTACTGCCATTATGAACAGTGACATATTGGAGATTACAGCTACTGCCATTATGAACAGTGACATATTGGAGATTACAGCTGCTGCCATTATGAACAGTGATGTATTGGAGATTACAGCTACTGCCATTATGAACAGTGATGTATTGGAGATTACAGCTACTGCCATTATGAACAGTGACGTATTGGAGATTACAGCTACTGCCATTATGAACAGTGACATATTGGAGATTACAGCTACTGCCATTATGAACAGTGACGTATTGGAGATTACAGCTACTGCCATTATGAACAGTGACATATTGGAGATTACAGCTACTGCCATTATGAACAGTGACATATTGGAGATTACAGCTACTGCCATTATGAACAGTGACATATTGGAGATTACAGCTACTGCCATTATGAACAGTGACATATTGGAGATTACAGCTACTGCCATTATGAACAGTGATGTATTGGAGATTACAGCTACTGCCATTATGAACAGTGATGTATTGGAGATTACAGCTACTGCCATTATGAACAGTGACCTATTGGAGATTACAGCTACTGCCATTATGAACAGTGACATATTGGAGATTACAGCTACTGCCATTATGAACAGTGACATATTGGAGATTACAGCTACTGCCATTATGAACAGTGACATATTGGAGATTACAGCTACTGCCATTATGAACAGTGACATATTGGAGATTACAGCTACTGCCATTATGAACAGTGACATATTGGAGATTACAGCTACTGCCATTATGAACAGTGACATATTGGAGATTACAGCTACTGCCATTATGAACAGTGACATATTGGAGATTACAGCTACTGCCATTATGAACAGTGATGTATTGGAGATTACAGCTACTGCCATTATGAACAGTGACGTATTGGAGATTACAGCTACTGCCATTATGAACAGTGACGTATTGGAGATTACAGCTACTGCCATTATGAACAGTGATGTATTGGAGATTACAGCTACTGCCATTATGAACAGTGACATATTGGAGATTACAGCTACTGCCATTATGAACAGTGACGTATTGGAGATTACAGCTAATGCCATTATGAACAGTGACATATTGGAGATTACAGCTACTGCCATTATGAACAGTGACATATTGGAGATTACAGCTAATGCCATTATGAACAGTGACGTATTGGAGATTACAGCTAATGCCATTATGAACAGTGACGTATTGGAGATCACAGCTACTGCCATTATGAACAGTGACGTATTAGAGATTACAGCTACTGCCATTATGAACAGTGACGTATTGGAGATTACAGCTACTGCCATTATGAACAGTGACATATTAGAGATTACAGCTACTGCCATTATGAACAGTGATGTATTGGAGATTACAGCTACTGCCATTATGAACAGTGACATATTGGAGATTACAGCTACTGCCATTATGAACAGTGACATATTGGAGATTACAGCTACTGCCATTATGAACAGTGACATATTGGAGATTACAGCTACTGCCATTATGAACAGTGACGTATTGGAGATTACAGCTAATGCCATTATGAACAGTGATGTATTAGAGATTACAGCTAATGCCATTATGAACAGTGACGTATTAGAGATTACAGCTACTGCCATTATGAACAGTGACGTATTGGAGATTACAGCTAATGCCATTATGAACAGTGACATATTGGAGATTACAGCTACTGCCATTATGAACAGTGACATATTGGAGATTACAGCTAATGCCATTATGAACAGTGACGTATTGGAGATTACAGCTAATGCCATTATGAACAGTGACGTATTGGAGATTACAGCTACTGCCATTATGAACAGTGACGTATTGGAGATTACAGCTAATGCCATTATGAACAGTGACATATTGGAGATTACAGCTACTGCCATTATGAACAGTGACATATTGGAGATTACAGCTAATGCCATTATGAACAGTGACGTATTGGAGATTACAGCTACTGCCATTATGAACAGTGACATATTAGAGATTACAGCTACTGCCATTATGAACAGTGATGTATTGGAGATTACAGCTACTGCCATTATGAACAGTGACATATTGGAGATTACAGCTACTGCCATTATGAACAGTGACATATTGGAGATTACAGCTGCTGCCATTATGAACAGTGATGTATTGGAGATTACAGCTACTGCCATTATGAACAGTGACGTATTGGAGATTACAGCTACTGCCATTATGAACAGTGACCTATTGGAGATTACAGCTACTGCCATTATGAACAGTGACATATTGGAGATTACAGCTACTGCCATTATGAACAGTGACATATTGGAGATTACAGCTACTGCCATTATGAACAGTGACATATTGGAGATTACAGCTACTGCCATTATGAACAGTGACATATTGGAGATTACAGCTACTGCCATTATGAACAGTGACATATTGGAGATTACAGCTACTGCCATTATGAACAGTGACATATTGGAGATTACAGCTACTGCCATTATGAACAGTGACGTATTGGAGATTACAGCTACTGCCATTATGAACAGTGATGTATTGGAGATTACAGCTACTGCCATTATGAACAGTGACATATTGGAGATTACAGCTACTGCCATTATGAACAGTGACGTATTGGAGATTACAGCTAATGCCATTATGAACAGTGACATATTGGAGATTACAGCTACTGCCATTATGAACAGTGACATATTGGAGATTACAGCTACTGCCATTATGAACAGTGACATATTGGAGATTACAGCTACTGCCATTATGAACAGTGACGTATTGGAGATTACAGCTACTGCCATTATGAACAGTGACGTATTGGAGATTACAGCTACTGCCATTATGAACAGTGATGATTTGGAGATTACAGCTACTGCCATTATGAACAGTGATGTATTGGAGATTACAGCTACTGCCATTATGAACAGTGATGTATTGGAGATTACAGCTACTGCCATTATGAACAGTGATGATTTGGAGATTACAGCTACTGCCATTATGAACAGTGACGTATTGGAGATTACAGCTACTGCCATTATGAACAGTGATGATTTGGAGATTACAGCTACTGCCATTATGAACAGTGATGTATTGGAGATTACAGCTACTGCCATTATGAACAGTGATGTATTGGAGATTACAGCTACTGCCATTATGAACAGTGATGATTTGGAGATTACAGCTACTGCCATTATGAACAGTGATTTGTATTTGTATTTATTATGGATCCAAGCAGCTACTCTTCCTGGGGCAAAATGAAGGCAGTTAAACAATTTTAAAAACATTACAACACATTTACCACAGAATTCACAACACACTAAGTGTGTGTCCTCAGGCCCATACTCCACTTCCACATATCTACAACACTAAATCCATGTGTACGTGTGTGTATAGTGTGCATGTTATCATGTGTTTGTATGTATGTGTCTGTGCCAATGTTTGTGTTGCTTCACAGTTCCCAATGTTCCATAAGGTATATTTTTACCTGCTTTTTAAATCTAATTCTACTGCTTGCATCAGTTACCTGATGTGGAATAGAGTTCCATGTACTCATGGCTCTATGTAGTACTGTGCGTCTCCCATAGTCTGTTCTGGACTTGGGGACTGTGAAGAGACCTCTGGTGGCATGTCTTGTGGGTGGGGTATGCATGGGTGTCAGAGCTGTGTGCTAGTATTTTAAACAGACAGCTCGGCCCGTCAGGAAGTCCAGCATCCAGTTGCAGAGGGAGGGGTTTAGTCCCAGGGTCCTTAGCTTAGTGATGAGCTTTGTGGGCACTATGGTGTTGAACGCTGAGCTGTAGTCAATGAATAGCATTCTCACATAGGTGTTCCTTTTGTCCAGGTGGGAAAGGGCAGTGTGGAGTGCAATAGAGATTGCATCATCTGTGGATCTGTTAGGGCGGTTTGCACATTGGAGTGGGTCTAGGGTTTCTGGGATAATGTTGTTGATGTGAGCCATGACCAGCCTTTCAAAGCACTTCATGGCTACAAATGTGAGTGCTACGGGTCGGTAGTCATTTAGGCAGGTTACCTTAGTGTTCTTGGGCACAGGGACTATGGTGGTCTGCTTGAAACATGTTGGTAATACAGACTCAGTCAGGGAGAGGTTAAAAATGTCAGTGAAGACACTTGCCAGTTGGTCAGCGCATGCTCAGAGTACATGTCCTGGTAATCCATCAGGCCCTGGAGCTTTGTGAATGTTGACCTGTTTAAAGGTCTTACTCACTTCGACTGTGCATAGCATGGTCACACAGTCGTCCAAAACAGCTGATGCTCTCATGCATGTTTTAGTGTTACTTGCCTCGAAGTGAGCATAGAAGGTATTTAGCTCGTCTGGTAGGCTTGTGTCACTGGGCAGCTCTCGGCTGTGCTTCCCTTTGTAGTCTAATAGTCGGAGCCGATGTAGTACGATTTATTCTTAGTCCTGTATTGACGCTTTTCCTGTTTGATGGTTCGTCGGAGGTCATAGTGAGATTTATTATAAGCTTCCGGGTTAGAGTCCCACTCCTTGAAATCGGCAGCTCTACCCTGTAGCTCAGTGTGGATGTTGCCTGTTTCTGGTTGGGGTATGTACGTACAGTCACTGTGGGGATGACGTTATGGATGCACTTATTGATGAAGCCAGTGACTGATGTGATGTACTCCTCAATGCCATCGGAGAATCCCGGAACCTACACTACCGGTCAAAAGGCACATTTGTACCTTTTCAAAAGCGATCGACTGTATGTAAGAAAGGTACTCTGTACCTACACTACCGGTCAAAAGTTTTAGAACAACTACTCATTCAAGAGTTTTTCTTTATTTTTACTATTTTCTACATTGTACAATAATAGTGAAGACATCAAAACTATGAAATAACACATATGGAATCATGTAGTAATCAAAAAAGTGTTAAACAAATCAACATATATTTTATATTTGAGATTCTTCAAATAGCCAACTTTTGCCTTGATGACAGCTTTGCACAGTCTTGGCATTCTTCAACCAGCTTCATGAGGGAGTCACCTGGAATGCATTTCAATTAACAGGTGTGCCTTCTTAAAAGTTAATTTGTGGAATTTCTTTCCTTCTTTTGAGCCACTCAGTTGTGTTGTGACAAGGAAGGGGTGGTATACAGAAGATAGACTTATTTGGTAAAAGACCAAGTCCATATTATGGCACGAACAGCTCAAATAAGCAAAGAGAAATGACAGTCCATCATTACTTTAAGACATGAAGGTCAGTCAATATGGAACATTTCAAGAACTTTGAACGTTTTTTTAAGTGCAGTCGCAGAAACCATCAAGAGCTATGAAGAAACTGGCTCTCATGAGGACCGCCAAAGGAATGGAAGATCCAGAGTTTCCTCAGCTGCAGAGGATAAGTTCATTAGAGTTACCAGAATCAGAAATTGCAGCCCAAATAAATGCTTCACATTTAACAGACACATCTCAACATCAACTGTTCAGAGGAGACTGAGTGAATCAGGCCTCGAATTGCTGCAAAGAAACCACTACTAAAGGACACCAATAAGAAGAGACTTGCTTGGGCCAAGAAACATGAGCAATGGACATTAGACCGGTGGAAATTTGTCCTTTGGTCTGGAGTCTAAATTGGAGATTTTTGGTTCCAACCGCAGTGTATTT
Source organism: Salvelinus namaycush (assembly GCF_016432855.1). Lineage (NCBI taxonomy): Eukaryota > Metazoa > Chordata > Actinopteri > Salmoniformes > Salmonidae > Salvelinus > Salvelinus namaycush. The sequence continues at coordinate 22,423 of NW_024059581.1, read as the reverse complement.
GTGAGACACAGTGTGGGTGAACGGATGGTTAATGATCGCTGCATGAGTATTTCCCACCGTAAACATGGAGGAGGTGGTGTTATGGTGTGGGGGTGCTTTGCTGGTGACACTGTCTGTGATTTATTTAGAATTCAAGGCACACTTAACCAGCATGGCATACAAAGCATTCTACAGTGATACGCCATCCCATCTGGTTTGGGCTTAGTGGGACTATCATTTGTTTTTCAATAGGACAATGACCCAACACACCTCCAGGCTGTGTAAGGGCTATTTTACCAAAAAGGAGAGTGATGGAATACTGCATCAGATGACCTGGCCTCCACAATCACCCGACCTCAACCAAAACCTTTAAACGGTACTGTGTTCCAGCCGGTGCTGCATCAGATGACCTGGCCTCCACAATCACCCGACCTCAACCAAAACCTTTAAACGGTACTGTGTTCCAGCCGGTGCTGCATCAGATGACCTGGCCTCCACAATCACCCGACCTCAACCAAAACCTTTAAACGGTACTGTGTTCCAGCCGGTGCTGCATCAGATGACCTGGCCTCCACAATCACCCGACCTCAACCAAAACCTTTAAACGGTACTGTATTCCAGCCGGTGCTGCATCAGATGACCTGGCCTCCACAATCACCCGACCTCAACCAAAACCTTTAAACGGTACTGTGTTCCAGCCGGTGCTGCATCAGATGACCTGGCCTCCACAATCACCCGACCTCAATCAAAACCTTTAAACGGTACTGTGTTCCAGCCGGTGCTGCATCAGATGACCTGGCCTCCACAATCACCCGACCTCAACCAAAACCTTTAAACGGTACTGTATTCCAGCCGGTGCTGCATCAGATGACCTGGCCTCCACAATCACCCGACCTCAACCAAAACCTTTAAATGGTACTGTATTCCAGCCGGTGCTGCATCAGATGACCTGGCCTCCACAATCACCCGACCTCAACCAAAACCTTTGAACGGTGTTCCAGCCGGTGCTGCAAAACAGTCCTGTAGCTTAGCAACTGCTTTATCTGACCACTTTTTTATTGACCGAGTCACTGGTGCTTCCTGCTTTAGTTTTTGCTTGTAAGCGGGAATCAGGAGGATATAATTATGGTCAGTTTTGCCAAATGGAGGGCGAGGGAGAGCTTTGTACGCGTCTCTGAGTAAAGGTTGTCTAGAGTTGTTTTCCCTCTGGTTGCACATTTAGCATGCTGGTAGAAATGAGGTAAAACTGATAGAGTGCTAAGGAAAATAACACAATGTTATTTCCGGTGGACTTGTTTACGTGCTGCTGTGCGGTTTGTTGCTAACGTTACTTTGCTACCTGCCAACTTTACGGTTTTTAATTACCGTTTTATATTTAAAAAATGTCCTCTCGCTCAACTTTTTCATCATCATCTGCACACCTATCACTCCAGTGGTAATATGAAATTGTAATTATTTCGCCACTATGGCATATTTATTCCCTTACCTCCCTAATCTTGCTACATTTGCACACTCTGTACATACATTTTTCTATTGTGTTATTGACTGTCCGTTTGTTAATGTGTAACTCTGTGTTCTTGTTTGTGTCGCACTGCTTTGCTTTATCTTGGCCAGGTCGCAGTTGTAAATGAGAACTAGTTCTCAACTGGCCTACCTGGTTAAATAAATAAAGGTGAAATAAAAATGTTAAAAAATGTACAACTTTTTCACTCTGGACGCTTTATCTGGACGTGGTTCATCAGGACCTCCACCAGCCAAAGCTAAGTAGTAACATTATCAGGATGCCTTCTAATTGCAGTTGCTGTACTCATAATATACAGGAGAATGATCGCCTTATGGCGAGGGTAGCTGAGCTGCAAGCCCAGCTTCAGACGCAATCGTTAGGCAAGGGTAATTTCAGTGTAGGAAAGGATGAAACAGCATCTGTGCCACCAGTAAGTACAGATAGTAGTATAAATCCCCTCGCACAGTCCCCACAGCCGGACAACTTTCTCATGGCTTCTGGAGGCACAGTCCTCACAGCCGGACAACTTTCTCATGGCTTCTGGAGATACGGTCCACGCAGACGGACAACTTTCTCATGGCTTCTGGAAGGAAATGCTGTAGGAATGCTCAACCGGTGTCGCTCATTCAGCCGATATAAACTTTAATCCAGTTCTCCCCATTAAGCAACGAGTCGGAGTCAGAGGCCGAGCCTTCTCTGGTCTCTCCTCCATCCGTTACAGGGTCTGAGATGCTGAAGCCTCCCACCATTAGCTCTAACAAATTGAAAAAATTGTATGGTTGAGAGGGATGAGGCAAAAGGAATGGCAAATAAGTATGGCTGCACAACCGATTGGAAAACTTATTGCAAATTGAGAAATCATGTGACTAAACTGAATAAAAAGAAGAAGAAACTACACTATGAAACAAAGATAAATAAAATAAAGAATTATAGTAAAAAGCTTTGGAGCAAATTAAATGAAATTCTGGGAAAAAAGGCAAACTCAGCTCCATCATTCATTGAATCAGATGGCTCATTCATAATATACAGGAGAATGATCGCCTTATGGCGAGGGTAGCTGAGCTGCAAGCCCAGCTTCAGACGCAATCGTTAGGCAAGGGTAATTTCAGTGTAGGAAAGGATGAAACAGCATCTGTGCCACCAGTAAGTACAGATAGTAGTATAAATCCCCTCGCACAGTCCCCACAGCCGGACAACTTTCTCATTGCTTCTGGAGGCACAGTCCCCGCAGCCGGACAACTTTCTCATGGCTTCTGGAGGCACGGTCCACGCAGACGGACATCTTTCTCATTGCTTCTGGAGGCACAGTCCTCACAGCCAGACAACTTTCTCATGGCTTCTGGAGGCACGGTCCACGCAGACGGACATCTTTCTCATTGCTTCTGGAGGCACAGTCCCCACAGCCGGACAACTTTCTCATGGCTTCTGGAGATACGGTCCACGCAGACGGACAACTTTCTCATGGCTTCTGGAAGGAAATGCTGTAGGAATGCTCAACCGGTGTCGCTCATTCAGCCGATATAAACTTTAATCCAGTTCTCCCCATTAAGCAACGAGTCGGAGTCAGAGGCCGAGCCTTCTCTGGTCTCTCCTCCATCCGTTACAGGGTCTGAGATGCTGAAGCCTCCCACCATTAGCTCTGACAAATTGAAAAGCCTAGTCATTGGTGACTCCATTACCCGCAGTATTAGACAAAAAAAATAAATAATAATAATTATCCAGTGATCATACACTGTTTACCAGGGGGCAGGGCTACCGACGTTAAGGCTAATCTGAAGATGGTGCTGGCTAAAGCTAAAACTGGCGAGTGTAGAGAGTATAGAGATATTGTTGTCCACCAACGATATTAGAATGAAACAGTCAGAGATCACCAAGCGCAACATAGCTTCAGCGTGTAAATCAGCTAGAAAGATGTCGGCATCAAGTAATTGTCTCTGGCCCCCTCCCAGTTAGGGGGAGTGATGAGCTCTACAGCAGAGTCTCACAACTCAATCGCTGTATGAAAACTGTTTTCTGCCCCTCCCAAAAGCCAAGGCTTTCGACTCTGTCAATCACTGTATTCTTATCGCCAGACTCAATAGCCTTGGTTTCTCAAATGACTGCCTCGCCTGTTTCACCAACTACTTCGCAGACAGAGTTCAGTGTGTCAAATCGGAGGGCCTGTTGTCCGGACCTCTGGCAGTCTCTATGGGGGTACCACAGGGTTAAATTCTCGGCCTGACTCGTTTCTCTGTATATATCAACGTTGTCGCTCTTGCTGCTGGTGATTCCCTGATCCACCTCTACGCAGACGACACCATTCTGTATACATCTGGCCCTTCTTTGGACACTGTGTTAACTAACCTCCAAACAAGCTTCAATGTCATTCAACACTCCTTCCGTTGCCTCCAACTGCTCTTAAACGCTAGTAAAACCAAATGCATGCTTTTCAACCATTCGCTGCCCGCACCTGCACGCCCGACTAGCACCACCACTCTGGACGGTTCTGACCAAGAATATGTGGACAACTACAAATACCTAGGTGTCTGGCTAGACTGTAAACTCTCCTTCCAGACTCATATTAAACATCTCCAATCCAAAATCAAATCTAGAATCGGCTTCCTATTTCGCAACAAAGCCTCCTTCACTCATGCTGCCAACCATACCCTCGTAAAACTGACTATCCTACCGATCCTCGACTTCGGCGATGTCATCTACAAAATAGCTTCCAATACTCTACTCAGCAAACTGGATGCAGTCTATCACAGTGCCATCCGTTTTGTTACCAAAGCACCTTATACCACGCACCACAAATGCAAACTGTATGCTCTCGTGGGCTGGCCCTCGCTACATATTCGTCTCCAAACCCACTGGCTCCATCTATAAGTCTTTGCTAGGTAAAGCACCGCCTTATCTCAGCTCACTGGTCACCATAGCAACACCCACCCGTAGCACGCGCTCCAGCATGTATATCTCACTGGTCACCCCCAAAGCAAATTGTTCCTTTGGCCGCCTCTCCTTCCAGTTCTCTGCTGCCTATGACTAGAACGAACTGCAAAAATCGCTGAAGCTGGAGACTCATATCTCCCTCACTAGCTTTAAGCACCAGCTGTCAGAGTAGCTCACAGATCACTGCACCAGTACATAGCCCATCTGTAAATAGACCATCCAACTACCTCATCCCCATTCTGTATTTATTTATCTTGTTCCTTTGCACCCCAGTATCTCTACTTGCACATTCACATATATATATATATATATATATATATATATATATATATATATATATATATATATATATATATATTCTGAAGGGCCAGAGGTATACAGAATGGTGTCGTCTGCGTAGAGGTGGACCAAAGAATCACCAGCAGCGAGAGCAACATCATTGATGTATACAGAGAAGAGAGTCGGCCCGAGAATTGAACCCTGTGGCACCCCATAGAGACTGCCAGAGGTCCAGACAACAGGCCCTCCGATTTGACATACTGAACTCTATCGGAGAAATAGTTGGTGAACCAAGTGAGGCAATCATTTGAAAAACCAAGGCTGTTGAGTCTGCCAATAAGAATGTGGTGATTGACAGAGTCAGAAGCATTAGCCAGGTCGATGAATACGGCTGCACAGTAATGTCTCTTATCGATGGCGGTTATGATATCATTTAGGACCTTGAGCGTGGCTGAGGTGCACCCATGACCAGCTTTGAAACCAGATTGCATAGCGGAGAAGGTACGGTGGGATTCGAAATGGTTGGTAATCTGTTTGTTAACTTGGCTTTCGAAGACCTTAGAAAGGCAGGGTAGGATAGATATAAGTCTGTAGCAGTTTGGGTCAAGAGTTTCCCCCCCTTTGAAGAGGGGGATGACCATGTGCAGTTTTCCAATCTTTGGGAATCTCAGACGATACAAAAGAGAGGTTGAACAGGCTAGTAATAGAGGTTGCAACAATTTTGGCTGATAATTTTAGAAAGAGAGGGTCCAGATTGTCTAGCCCGGCTGATTTGTAGGGGTCCAGATTTTGCAGCTTTTTCAGGACATCAGCTATCTGGTTTGGGGGAGGTTTGGGCGAAATGCTTATTGAAATTCTCAATTATTGTGGATTTATCGGTAGTGACAGTGTTTCCTGGCCTCAGTGCAGTAGGCAGCTGGGAGGAGGTGCTCTTATTCTTCATGGACTTTAGTTTCCCAGAACTTTTTTGAGTTTGTACTAAAGGATGCAAATTTCTGTTTGAAAAAGCTTGCCTTAGCTTTCCTAACTGCCTGTGTATATTGGTTCCTAACTTCCCTGAAAAGTTGCATATCATGGAGGCTATTCGATGCTAATGCAGAATGCCACAGGATGTTTTTGTGCTGGTCATGGGCAGACAGGTCTGGAGTGAACCAAGGGCTATATCAATACCTGGTTCTAAATTTTTTGAATGGAGCATGGTTATTTAAGATGGTGAGGAAGGCACTTTTAAAGAATATCCAGGCATCCTCTACTGACGGGATGAGGTCAATGTCATTCCAGGATACCCCGGCCAAGTTGATTAGAAAGGCCTGTTCGCTGAAGTGTTTTAGGGAGCGTTTGACAGTGATGAGGGGTGGTCGTTTGACCACAGACCCATTACGGATGCAGGCAATGAGGCAGTGATCGCTGAGATCTTGGTTGAAAACAGCAGAGGTGTATTTGGAGGGCGAGTTAGTTAGGATGATATCTATGAGGGTGCCCGTGTTTACGGATTTGGGGTTGTACCTGGTAGGTTCATTGATAATGTGTGAGATTGAGGGCATCAAGCTTAGATTGCAGGATGGCCGGGGTGTTAAGCATGTCCCAGTTCAGGTCACCTAGCAGCACGAGCTCAGAAGATAGATGGGGGACAATCAATTCACATATGGTATCGAGGGCACAGCTGGGGGCAGAGGGAGGTCTATAGCAAGCGGCAACAGTGAGAGACTTGTTTCTGGAAAGGTGCATTTTTAGAAGTAGAAGCCCTAATTGTTTTGGTACAGACCTGGATAGTAGGACAGAACTCTGCAGGCTCTCTTCAGTAGATTGCAACACCGCCCCCTTTGGCAGTCCTTGGCGGAAAATGTTATAGTTAGGGATGGAAATTTCAGGTTTTTTGGTGGTTTTCCTAAATCAGGATTCAGACACGGCTAAGACATCCGGGTTGGCAGAATGTGCTAGAGCATTGAATAAAGCAAACGTAGGGAGGAGGCTTCTAATGTTAACATGCATGAAACCAAGGCTTTTACAGTTACAGAAGTCAAAAAATGAGAGCACCTGGGGAGTAGGAGTGGAGCTAGGCACTGCAGATCCTGGATTAACCTCTACATCACCAGAGGAACAGAGGAGAAGTAGGATAAGGGTACGGCTAAAGGCTATAAGAACTGGTCGTCTAGCACGTTCGGAACAGAGAGTAAAGGGAGCAGGTTTCTGGGCACGATAGCATAGATTCAAGGCACAATGTACAGACAAAGGTAAGGTAGGATGTGAGTACATTGGAGGTAAACCTAGGCATTGAGTAATGATGAGAGAGATATATAGTCTTTAGAGACGTTTAAACCAGGTGATGTCATCGCATATGTGGGAGGTGGAACAACATAGTTGGTTAAGGCATCTTGAGCAGGGCTAAAGGCTCTACAGTGAAACAATACAGTAATCACTAATGGACAAGGCATATTGATATCAGGGAGAGGCATGCATAGCCAAGTGATCGTATGGGTCCAGTGAGTGGTTGGGCTGGCTCGGGACACGGCGAATCAGACAGTTAGCAGGCCAGGGCTAGCAAGCTAGCAGTTAGCAAACCGGGGCTAGCAAGCTAGCATAAGGGCCTTAAAGGACGTCGCGAAGAGGGAAAGTCTGTTTTTGCCTCCTTGTTCGGTGACGTCGATAGACCAGTCGTGGAATTAGTAGGGTTCCAAGTAGCAGATGGGTCCAATTGGTAAAATGGGTATAGTGGTCCAAGAAACTGGCCGATGGATCAGTTGACAGTACAACTAACAGTACAATATGCTCTAGATAGCTAGCAGGCCGCGGTTAGAAGAATGGGCCTTCAGGGGACGTCGAGCCTGAGGGGCCTGTTGGGATCCTCGGGCAGATTCTGTCGGTATTCCAGTCGTGAAGGATCGGCGGGGTCCCGTGTCCCGTACCGGCAGTAGAAGGGGTCCGGATTTTGTTGCCGAGGAGTGGGCTTCAGGAGGAGCCCTAGCCGGGAGATGGGTCTAGCATGGGCTAGCTCCAGGACAGAAACATTAGCCAGGAGTAGTCACCCTGGGTTGTGGTTAGCTAGCTGCGATGATCCAGATGAAAAGGTTTAGAGTTTGCAGTAGGAATCCGGGGATATGGAGAGAAAAATAGGTCCGGTATGCTCTGGTTTGAAACGCGTTGTACGAACTGGCGAAAGCTTTCCGAGCTTAAGGTGACCGCCAGCAGTGGTTAGCTGACTAATAGCTGGTAGCTAGTTAGCTAGCTAGCTTCAGTTGAGGTATTCCAGTTCGGAGGTAAATAGAAATACTTTAGGAAAAAAACTGATCCACACCACATTGGGTGAGGCGGGTTGGAGGAGAGTATTTTGAAGTTGAAGTTTAGGAAAAATATAAAAAAGAATGCGAAGAAAAATATATAAAAATATATATACATGGGACAAGACAAAGACAAAGACGTCTGACTGCTACGCCATCTTGGATTTTTATTTAAATCTTGACTGGCTATCATCAAGCTGCCCACTCAAGAAAAAGCTTCAAACTGTAACCAGTGGCTGCAACCTGGTTCAGGTTATCAGTCAACCTACCAGGGTAGTTACAAACAGCACAGGAATGAAATCATCAACATGTATTGATCACATCTTTACAACAGGAAGTGTTGTAGTAATTCCTGTTACTGATGTAAAGAAGATCAACACGCCTCCAAAGAAGATCTGTTGCTCCGTGGTGTGTAATGAGGACCAGACACGGCACTTGACACATTCATGAAAATGCTTATTCCAGTTGCTAATAAGCATGTGCACCCATTAAGAAAATGACTGTAAAAACTGTTATATCCCCGTGGATGAGAAATTGAAAAATTGTATGGTTGAGAGGGATGAGGCAAAAGGAATGGCAAATAAGTATGGCTGCACAACCGATTGGAAAACTTATTGCAAATTGAGAAATCATGTGACTAAACTGAATAAAAAGAAGAAGAAACTACACTATGAAACAAAGATAAATAAAATAAAGAATTATAGTAAAAAGCTTTGGAGCAAATTAAATGAAATTCTGGGAAAAAAGGCAAACTCAGCTCCATCATTCATTGAATCAGATGGCTCATTCATCACAAAACTAACTGATATTGCCAACTATTTTAATGATTTTTTCATTTGCAAGATTAGCAAATAGGCATGAAACTTAGGGATGACATGCCAGCAACAGATGCTGACACGACACATCCAAGTATACCAAATTATGAAAGACAAGCATTGTGATTTTAAATTCCGTAAAGTTAGTGTGGAAGCGGTGAAAAAATTACTCAGGATAATAGCGGAAAATATCACCACTCCTATTTGCCATATTTTCAATTTAAGCCTACTAGAATGTGTGTACCCCCAGGCCTGGAGGGAAGCAAAAGTCATCCCACTACCTAAGAATAGTAAAGCCCCATTTACTGGCTCAAATAGCTGACCAATCAGCCTGTTACTAATCCTTAGTAAACTTTTGAAAAAAATTGTGATACAATGCTATTTTACAGTAAAGAATTTGACAACACTTTCAGCATGCTTATAGAGAAGGACATTCAACAAACACCGCACTTACACAAATGACTGATGATTGGCTGAGAGAAATTGATGATAAAAAGAGGCTGTTTTGTTAGACTTCAGTACGCCTTTTGACATTATCGATTATAGTCTTCTGCAAAACTTGTGTTATGGTTTAAAAACTTAATATGGCTGCAATCACGGTAACGGGATCGATATGACAACAGCCAGTGGAAGTGCAGAGTCACCAAATTCAAACAACAGAAATCTCATAATTAAAATTCCTCAAACATATGTGTCTTATACCATTTTAAAGGTAATCTTGTTGTTAATCCCACCAAAGTGTCCGATTTCAAATAGGCTTTTCAGCAAAAGCACCACAAACGATTATGTTAGGTCACCACCAACTCAAAGAAAAATTCAGTCATTTTTCCAGCCAAAGAGAGGAGCCACAAATAGCACAAATATAGATAAAATGAATCACTAACCTTTGATGATCTTCATCAGATGACACTCATAGGACTTCATGTTACACAATACATGCATGTTTTGTTTGATAAAGTTCATATTTATATAAAAAAAATCTGAGTTTACATTGGCGCGTTACATTCACTAGTTCCAAAAACATCCAGTGATAGTGCATAGCCACATCGTTTCAACAGAAATACTCATCATAAATGTAGATGATAATACAAGTTATACACATGGAATTATAGATATACCTCTCCTTAATGCAACCGCTGTGTCAGATTTAAAAAAAACTTTACGGAAAAAGCAAACCATGCAATAATCTGAGACGGAGCTCAGAACAAGAGTCAAATTAGCCGCCATGTTGGAGTCAACAGAAACCAGAAAATACATGATAAATGTTTCCTTACCTTTGATGAACTTCATCAGAATGCAGTCCTAAGAATCCCAGGTCCACAATAAATGCTTGATTTGTTCGATAATGTCCGTTATTTATATCCAATTAGCTACTTTTGTTAGCGGTTTGGTAAACAATTCCAAAGTCACAAAGCGCGTCCACTATAACGTGACGAAATGTCCAAAAGTTCCGTAACAGTCAGTAGAAACATGTCAAACGATGTATTGACTCAATCTTAAGAACGTTGTTAACATACATCTTGAATAACGTTCCAACCGGAGAATTACATTGACTTCAGTTGAGCGATGGAACGGAGCTGCCTATCACGTGAACGCGCGTGGTCAAAGCTTGGCACCTCATGGCTTTGGTTACTCATTCCTGTCTTGCCCCCCTTCACAGCAGAGTCATCAAACAAAGTTCTATTGACTAGTGGAAGCCGTAGGAAGTGAAAACTCATCCATATCTCGCTGTAATTTCAATGAGAGCTTGGTTGAAAAACTACCAGCCTCAGAAAAATTCCAAACAGGAAGAGGAACTTCTCAGGTTTTTGCCTGCCATATGAGTTCTGTTATACTCACAGACATAATTCAAACAGTTTTAGAAACTTCAGAGTGTTTTCTATCCAGAGTGTTTTCTATCCAATAATAATATGCATATATTAGCAACTATGACTGAGGAGCAGGCCGTTTACTCTGGGCACCTATGTGCACCTTTCATCCAAGCTACTCAATACTGCCCCTTCCGCCATATGAAGTTAACACCCCCTGCTATATTGTGGATAAAGAGTTACCTGTCTAACATAACACATAGGGTGTTATTTAATGGAAGCCTCTCCAACATAATCCTGAATCAGGAATTCCCCAAGGCAGCTGTCGAGGCGCATGATTTTTTTCAATTTTCACTAAAACCTAAACCTCAACTAAATCTTGTAATAAATAATGTGGAAATTGAGAAAGATGAGATTACTAAATTGCTTGGAGTTACCCTGGATTGTAAACTGTCATGGTCAAAACATATTGATACAACAATAGCTAGCACCTGACCTAGAATTCCTTACAATCAAATGCCGACCACATAATCTACCAAGAGATATCTTTTCGATTATAATCAGAGTCGTGTATATCCCCCCAAAACAGACACCTCGATGGCCCTGAAAGAACTTAATTGGACTCTTTGTAAACTGGTAACCACATATCCTGAGGCTGCATTTATTGTAGATGGGGATTTTAACAAGGCTAATCTGAAAACAAGGCTCCCTAAATTTTATCAGCATATCGATTGCGCGACCCGGGCTGGCAAAATTCTGGATCATTGTTACTCTAACTTCCGCGATGCATACAAAGCCCTCCCTCGCCCTCCTTTTGGCAAAACTGACCACGACTCCATTTTGTTGCTCCCAGCCTATAGACAGAAACTAAAACAGGAAACACCCATGCTCAGGTCTGTTCAACGCTGGTCCGACCAATCTGATTCCACGCTTCAAGATTGCTTCGATCACGTGGACTGGGATATGTTCTGGATAGCGTTGAACAACAACCTTGATGTATACGCTGATTAGGTGAGCGAGTTTATTAGCAAGTGCATCAGTGATGTTGTACCCACGGCGACTATTAAAACCTTCCCCAACCAGAAACTGTGGATTGATGGCAGCATTCGTGCAAAACTGAAAGCGCGAACCACTGCTTTTAATCAGGGCAAGGCGACCGGAAACATGACCGAATACAAACAGTGCAGCTATTCCCTCCGCAAGGCAATCAAACAAGCTAAGCGTCAGTATAGAGACAAAGTAGAGTCGCAATTCAACGGCTCAGACACGAGAGGTATGTGGCAGGGTCTACAGTCAATCACGGACTACAAAAAGAAAACCAGCCCCATCGCGGACCAGGATGTCTTGCTCCCAGACAGACTAAACAACTTCTTTGCTCGCTTTGAGGACAATACAGTGCCGCTGACACGGCCCGCTACCAAAACCTGCGGGCTCTCCTTCACTGCAGCCAACGTGAGTAAAACATTTAAACGTGTTAACCCTTGCAAGGCTGCCGGCCCAGACGGCATCCCTAGCCGCGTCCTCAGAGCATGCACAGACCAGCTGGCTGGTGTGTTTACGGACATATTCAATCAATCCCTATCCCAGTCTGCTGTTCCCACATGTTTCAAGAGGGCCACCATTGTTCCTGTTCCCAAAAAAGCTAAGGTAACTGATCTAAACGACTATCGCCCCGTAGCACTCACTTCCGTCATCACGAAATGCTTTGAGAGACTAGCCAAGGATCATATCACCTCCACCCTACCTGACACCCTAGACCCACTCCAATTTGTTTACCACCCCAATAGGTCCACAGACAACGCGATCGCAATCACACTGCCCTAACCCATCTGGACAAGAGGAATACCTATATAAGAATGCTGTTCATCGACTACAGCTCAGCATTTAACACCATAGTACCCTCCAAACTCGTCATTAAGCTCGAGACCCTGGGTCTCGACCCCGCCCTGTGCAATTGGGTCATGGACTTCCTGACGGGCTGCCCCCAAGTGGTGAGGGTAGGAAACAATATCTCCACCCCGCTGATCCTCAAGACTGGGGCCCCACAAGGGTGCGTTCTTAGCCTTCTCCTGTAATCCCTGCATGGCCATGCACGCCTCCAACTGAATCATCAAGTTTGCAGACGACACTACAGTGGTAGGCTTGATTACCAACAACGACGAGGCGGTCTACAGGGAGGAGGTGGGGGCCCTCGGAGTGTGGTGTCAGGAAAATAACCTCACACTCAATGTCAACAAAACAATGGAGATGATCGTGGACTTCAGGAAACAGCAGAGGGAGCACCCCCCTATCCACATCAACGAGTCAGTAGTGGAGAAGGTGGAAAGTTTTAAGTTCCTCGGCGTACACATCACGGACAAACTGAAATGTTCCACCCACACAGACAGTGTGGTGAAGAAGGCGCAACTGCAAAGGCTGAAGAAATTCGGCTTGTCACCAAAAGCACTCACAAACTTCTACAGATGCACAATCGAGAGCATCCTGTCGGCTGTATCACCGCCTGGTACGGCAACTGCTCCGCCCACAACCGTAAGGCTCTCCAGAGGGTAGTGAGGTCTGCACAACGCATCACCGGGGGCAAACTGCCCTCCAAGACACCTACACCACCCGATGTCACAGGAAGGCCAAAAAGATCATCAAGGACAACAACCACCCGAGCCACTGTCTGTTCACCCCGCTATCATCCAGAAGGCGAGGTCAGTACAGGTGCATCAAAGCTGGGACTGAGAGACTGAAAAACAGCTTCTGTATCAATGCCATCAAACTGTTAAACAAACATAACTAACAATGAGTGGCTGCGGCCAATATACTGACTCAAATCTCTAGCCACTTTAATAATTTAAAATTGGATGTAATAAATGTATCACTAGCCACTTTAAACTATGCCACTTCATATAATGTTTACATACCCTACATTACTCATCTCATATGTATATACTGTACTCTATACCATCTACAGCATCTTGCCTATGCCGCACGCCATCGCTCATCCATATATTTATATGTACATATTCTTATTCAATCCTTTACACTTGTGTGTATAAGGTAGTTGTTGTGAAATTGTTAGATTACTTGTTGGTTATTACTGCATGGTCGGAACTAGAAGCACAAGCATTTCACTACACTCGCATTAACATCTGCTAACCATGTGTATGTGACCAATAAAATTTGATTTGATTTAAGATGGGGAGAAGTCTGTCTATAATAAAGCGATGCTCTGCCTTAACAACACTGTCAACAAGGTCCTACAGACTAGTCTTGTCACACCTGGACTACTGTTCAGTCGTGTGGTCAGGTGCTACAAAAAAAGGACTTGTGAAAATTGCAATTGGTTCAGAACAGGGCAGCCTGGCTGACCCTTGGATGTACACAGAGAGCTAATATTAATAATATGCATGTCAATCTCTCCTGGCTCAAAGTGGAGGAGAGATTGACTTCATCACCGCTTGTATTTATGAGAGGTATTGACATGTTGAATGCACCGAGCTGTCTGTTTGAACTACTGGCACACAGCTCAGACACCCATGCATACCCCACAAGGCATGCCACCAGAGGTCTCTTCACAGTCCCCAAGTCCAGAACAGACTATGGGAGGCACACAGTACTACATAGAGCCATGACTACATGGAACTCTATTCCACAGTACTACATAGAGCCATGACTACATGGAACTCTATTCCACAGTACTACATAGAGCCATGACTACATGGAACTCTATTCCACAGTACTACATAGAGCCATGACTACATGGAACTCTATTCCACAGTACTACATAGAGCCATGACTACATGGAACTCTATTCCACATCAGGTAACTGACGCAGCAGTAAAATTAGATTTAAAAAAAACATTTAAAAAAATACCTTATGGAACAGCGGGGACTGTGAAGCAACACAAACATCGGCACAGACACACACAGTAGCATATGCACTATACACACACAGTAGCATATGCACTATACACACACAGTAGCATATGCACTATACACACACAGTAGCATATGCACTATACACACACAGTAGCATATGCACTATACACACACAGTAGCATATGCACTATACACACACAGTAGCATATGCACTATACACACACAGTAGCATATGCACTATACACACACAGTAGCATATGCACTATACACACACGTACACATGGATTTTGTACTGTATATATGTGGTGGAGGAGGGGCCTGAGGGCACACAGTCTATGAATGTATTGTAATGTTTTTGAAATTTTATAAACTGCCTTAATTTTGCTGGACCCCAGGAAGAGTAGCTGCCGCCTTGGCAGGAACAAATGGGGATCCATAGTAAACCCCAGGAAGAGTAGCTGCTGCCTTGGCAGGAACTCATGGGGATCCATAATAAACCCCAGGAAGAGTAGCTGCTGCCTTGGCAGGAACTAATGGGGATCCATAATAAACCCCAGGAAGAGTAGCTGCTGCCTTAGCAGGAACTAATGGGGATCCACAATAAACCCCAGGAAGAGTAGCTGCTGCCTTGGCAGGAACTAATGGGGATCCATAATAAACCCCAGGAAGAGTAGCTGCTGCCTTGGTAGGAACTAATGGGGATCCATAATAAACCCCAGGAAGAGTAGCCTTGACAGGAACTAATGGGGATCCATAATAAACCCCAGGAAGAGTAGCCTTGACAGGAACTAATGGGGATCCATAATAAACCCCAGGAAGAGTAGCTGCTGCCTTGGCAGGAACTAATGGGGATCCATAATAAACCCCAGGAAGAGTAGCTGCTGCCTTGGCAGGAACTAATGGGGATCCATAATAAACCCCAGGAAGAGTAGCTGCTGCCTTGGCAGGAACTAATGGGGATCCATAATAAACCCCAGGAAGAGTAGCTGCTGCCTTGGGAGGAACTAATGGGTATCCATAATAAACCCCAGGAAGAGTAGCTGCTGCCTTGGCAGGAACTAACGGGGATCCATAATAAACCCCAGGAAGAGTAGCTGCTGCCTTGGCAGGAAATAATGGGGATCCATAATAAACCCCAGGAAGAGTAGCTGCTGCCTTGGCAGGAAATAATGGGGATCCATAATAAATACAAAAGGTTTTTCTAACACCTATTGACCCGGGGAGTAGAATACTTATGCATTGACTATACTTTAGTTACACATTTTTTCCCCACATACATTTTAACACAATGTGAAGAAATCCAAGGGGTCTGAATTAGGGATGCACGATATATAGGTTAACACATCGGAATCTAGTTTAAGGTTGTATTGGACATGTGAGGCATGCACTTCCATGTTTCTGTTCCACTCTCCGTATCTATCTTAATTGGGCAGGATATCAACCCTGATAACATGGTCTTTAACCCGTTAGATATTAATGAAGCCAGGGATATCAACCCTGATAACATGGTCTTTATCCCATTAGATATTAATGAAGCCAAGGATATCAACACTGATAACATGACCTTTAACCCGTTAGATATTAATGAAGCCAAGGATGTCAAACCTGATAACATGACCTTTAACCCATTAGATATTAATGAAGCCAAGGATATCAACCCTGATAACATGACCTTTAACCCATTAGATATTAATGAAGCCAAGGATGTCAACTCTGATAACATGACCTTTAACCAATTAGATATTAATGAAGCCAACGATATCAACCCTGATAACATGACCTTTAACCCATTAGATATTAATGAAGCCAAGGATATCAACCCTGATAACATGACCTTTAACCCGTTAGATATTAATGAAGCCAACGATATCAACCCTGATAACATGACCTTTAACCCGTTAGATATTAATGAAGCCAAGGATATCAACACTGATAACATGACCTTTAACCCGTTAGATATTAATGAAGCCAACGATACCAACCCTGATAACATGACCTTTAACCCATTAGATATTAATGAAGCCAAGGATACCAACCCTGATAACATGACCTTTAACCCATTAGATATTAATGAAGCCAGGGATATCAACCCTGATAACATGCCCTTTAACCCGTTAGATATTAATGAAGCCAAGGATACCAACCCTGATAACATGACCTTTAACCCATTAGATATTAATGAAGCCAACGATACCAACCCTGATAACATGACCTTTAACCCATTAGATATTAATGAAGCCAGGGATATCAACCCTGATAACAAGACCTTTAACCCGTTAGATATTAATGAAGCCAAGGATATCAACCCTGATAACATGACCTTTAACCCGTTAGATATTAATTAAGCCAGGGATATCAACCCTGATAACATGACCTTTAACCCATTAGATATTAATGAAGCCAACGATATCAACCCTGATAACATGACCTTTAACCCATTAGATATTAATGAAGCCAGGGATATCAACCCTGATAACATGACCTTTAACCGATTAGATATTAATGAAGCCAGGGATATCAACCCTGATAACATGACCTTTAACCCGTTAGATATTAATGAAGCCAAGGATATCAACCCTGATAACATGACCTTTAACCCGTTAGATATTAATGAAGCCAACGATACCAACCCTGATAACATGACCTTTAACCCATTAGATATTAATGAAGCCAAGGATACCAACCCTGATAACATGACCTTTAACCCATTAGATATTAATGAAGCCAGGGATATACCAACCCTGATAACATGACCTTTAACCCATTAGATATTAATGAAGCCAACGATACCAACCCTGATAACATGACCTTTAACCCATTAGATATTAATGAAGCCAGGGATATCAACCCTGATAACATGACCTTTAACCCGTTAGATATTAATGAAGCCAAGGATATCAACCCTGATAACATGACCTTTAACCCGTTAGATATTAATTAAGCCAGGGATATCAACCCTGATAACATGACCTTTAACCCATTAGATATTAATGAAGCCAACGATATCAACCCTGATAACATGACCTTTAACCCATTAGATATTAATGAAGCCAGGGATATCAACCCTGATAACATGACCTTTAACCCATTAGATATTAATGAAGCCAGGGATATCAACCCTGATAACATGGTCTTTAACCCATTAGATATTAATGAAGCCAAGGATACCAACCCTGATAACATGGTCTTTAACCCATTAGATATTAATGAAGCAGGATATCAACCCTGATAACATGACCTTTCAGGGATATCAACCCTGATAACATGACCTTTAACCCGTTAGATATTAATGAAGCCAAGGATACCAACCCTGATAACATGACCTTTAACCCGTTAGATATTAATGAAGCCAAGGATATCAACCCTGATAACATGACCCTTAACCCGTTAGATATTAATGAAGACAAGGATACCAACCCTGATAACATGACCTTTAACCCGTTAGATATTAATGAAGCCAAGGATATCATCTCTGATAACATGGTCTTTAACCCATTAGATATTAATGAAGCCAAGGATATCAACCCTGATAACATGACCTTTAACCCATTAGATATTAATGAAGCCAACGATACCAACCCTGATAACATGACCTTTAACCCATTAGATATTAATGAAGCCAGGGATACCAACTCTGATAACATGGTCTTTAACCCATTAGATATTAATGAAGCCAACGATATCAACCCTGATAACATGACCTTTAACCCGTTAGATATTAATGAAGCCAAGGATATCAACCCTGATAACATGACCTTTAACCCGTTAGATATTAATGAAGCCAAGGATATCAACCCTGATAACATGACCTTTAACCCATTAGATATTAATGAAGCCAAGGATATCAACCCTGATAACATGACCTTTAACCCATTAGATATTAATGAAGCCAGGGATATCAACCCTGATAACATGATCTTTAACCCATTAGATATTAATGAAGCCAAGGATATCAACCCTGATAACATGACCTTTAACCCGTTAGATATTAATGAAGCCAACGATATCAACCCTGATAACATGACCTTTAACCCGTTAGATATTAATGAAGCCAAGGATATCAACCCTGATAACATGACCTTTAACCCGTTAGATATTAATGAAGCCAAGGATATCAACCCTGATAACATGACCTTTAACCCATTAGATATTAATGAAGCCAAGGATATCAACCCTGATAACATGACCTTTAACCCATTAGATATTAATGAAGCCAGGGATATCAACCCTGATAACATGACCTTTAACCCGTTAGATATTAATGAAGCCAAGGATATCAACCCTGATAACATGACCTTTAACCCGTTAGATATTAATGAAGCCAAGGATATCAACCCTGATAACATGACCTTTAACCCGTTAGATATTAATGAAGACAATGATACCAACCCTGATAACATGACCTTTAACCCGTTAGATATTAATGAAGCCAAGGATATCATCTCTGATAACATGGTCTTTAACCCATTAGATATTAATGAAGCCAAGGATATCAACCCTGATAACATGACCTTTAACCCATTAGATATTAATGAAGCCAACGATACCAACCCTGATAACATGGTCTTTAACCCGTTAGATATTAATGAAGCCAGGGATATCAACCCTGATAACATGACCTTTAACCCGTTAGATATTAATGAAGCCAAGGATATCAACCCTGATAACATGACCTTTAACCCGTTAGATATTAATGAAGCCAAGGATATCAACCCTGATAACATGACCTTTAACCCATTAGATATTAATGAAGCCAGGGATATCAACCCTGATAACATGACCTTTAACCCGTTAGATATTAATGAAGCCAAGGATATCAACCCTGATAACATGGTCTTTAACCCGTTAGATATTAATGAAGCCAAGGATATCAACCCTGATAACATGGTCTTTAACCCGTTAGATATTAATGAAGCCAAGGATATCAACCCTGATAACATGGTCTTTAACCCATTAGATATTAATGAAGCCAAGGATATCAACCCTGATAACATGGTCTTTAACCCGTTAGATATTAATGAAGCCAAGGATATCAATCCTGATAACATGACCTTTAACCCGTTAGATATTAATGAAGCCAAGGATATCAACCCTGATAACATGGTCTTTAACCCGTTAGATATTAATGAAGCCAAGGATACCAACCCTGATAACATGGTCTTTAACCCGTTAGATATTAATGAAGCCAAGGATATCAACCCTGATAACATGGTCTTTAACCCGTTAGATATTAATGAAGCCAGGGATACCAACTCTGATAAAATGGTCTTTAACCCGTTAGATATTAATGAAGCCAAGGATACCAACCCTGATAACATGGTCTTTAACCCGTTAGATATTAATGAAGCCAAGGATATCAACCCTGATAACATGACCTTTAACCCGTTAGATATTAATGAAGCCAAGGATATCAACCCTGATAACATGGTCTTTAACCCGTTAGATATTAATGAAGCCAAGGATACCAACCCTGATAACATGGTCTTTAACCCGTTAGATATTAATGAAGCCAAGGATATCAACCCTGATAACATGGTCTTTAACCCGTTAGATATTAATGAAGCCAGGGATACCAACTCTGATAAAATGGTCTTTAACCAGTTAGATATTAATGAAGCCAAGGATACCAACCCTGATAACATGGTCTTTAACCCGTTAGATATTAATGAAGCCAAGGATATCAACCCTGATAACATGACCTTTAACCCGTTAGATATTAATGAAGCCAACGATACCAACTCTGATAACATGGTCTTTAACCCATTAGATATTAATGAAGCCAGGGATATCAACCCTGATAACATGGTCTTTAACCCGTTAGATATTAATGAAGCCAAGGATATCAACCCTGATAACATGGTCTTTAACCCGTTAGATATTAATGAAGCCAAGGATATCAACCCTGATAACATGGTCTTTAACCCATTAGATATTAATGAAGCCAAGGATATCAACCCTGATAACATGGTCTTTAACCCGTTAGATATTAATGAAGCCAAGGATATCAACCCTGATAACATGACCTTTAACCCGTTAGATATTAATGAAGCCAAGGATATCAACCCTGATAACATGGTCTTTAACCCGTTAGATATTAATGAAGCCAAGGATACCAACCCTGATAACATGGTCTTTAACCCGTTAGATATTAATGAAGCCAAGGATATCAACCCTGATAACATGGTCTTTAACCCGTTAGATATTAATGAAGCCAGGGATACCAACTCTGATAAAATGGTCTTTAACCCGTTAGATATTAATGAAGCCAAGGATACCAACCCTGATAACATGGTCTTTAACCCGTTAGATATTAATGAAGCCAAGGATATCAACCCTGATAACATGGTCTTTAACCCGTTAGATATTAATGAAGCCAGGGATACCAACTCTGATAAAATGGTCTTTAACCAGTTAGATATTAATGAAGCCAAGGATACCAACCCTGATAACATGGTCTTTAACCCGTTAGATATTAATGAAGCCAAGGATATCAACCCTGATAACATGACCTTTAACCCGTTAGATATTAATGAAGCCAACGATACCAACTCTGATAACATGGTCTTTAACCCATTAGATATTAATGAAGCCAGGGATATCAACCCTGATAACATGGTCTTTAACCCGTTAGATATTAATGAAGCCAAGGATATCAACCCTGATAACATGGTCTTTAACCCGTTAGATATTAATGAAGCCAAGGATATCAACCCTGATAACATGGTCTTTAACCCATTAGATATTAATGAAGCCAAGGATATCAACCCTGATAACATGGTCTTTAACCCGTTAGATATTAATGAAGCCAAGGATATCAACCCTGATAACATGACCTTTAACCCGTTAGATATTAATGAAGCCAAGGATATCAACCCTGATAACATGGTCTTTAACCCGTTAGATATTAATGAAGCCAAGGATACCAACCCTGATAACATGGTCTTTAACCCGTTAGATATTAATGAAGCCAAGGATATCAACCCTGATAACATGGTCTTTAACCCGTTAGATATTAATGAAGCCAGGGATACCAACTCTGATAAAATGGTCTTTAACCCGTTAGATATTAATGAAGCCAAGGATACCAACCCTGATAACATGGTCTTTAACCCGTTAGATATTAATGAAGCCAAGGATATCAACCCTGATAACATGACCTTTAACCCGTTAGATATTAATGAAGCCAACGATACCAACTCTGATAACATGACCTTTAACCCGTTAGATATTAATGAAGCCAACGATACCAACTCTGATAACATGGTCTTTAACCCATTAGATATTAATGAAGCCAGGGATATCAACCCTGATAACATGATCTTTAACCCGTTAGATATTAATGAAGCCAGGGATATCAACCCTGATAACATGACCTTTAACCCGTTAGATATTAATGAAGCCAAGGATATCAACCCTGATAACATGACCTTTAACCCGTTAGATATTAATGAAGCCAAGGATATCAACCCTGATAACATGACCTTTAACCCGTTAGATATTAATGAAGCCAGGGATATCAACCCTGATAACATGGTCTTTAACCCGTTAGATATTAATGAAGCCAACGATATCATCCCTGATAACATGGTCTTTAACCCGTTAGATATTAATGAAGCCAGGGATATCAACCCTGATAACATGACCTTTAACCCGTTAGATATTAATGAAGCCAGGGATATCAACACTGATAACATGACCTTTAACCCATTAGATATTAATGAAGCCAAGGATATCAACCCTGATAACATGGTCTTTAACCCGTTAGATATTAATGAAGCCAGGGATATCAACACTGATAACATGACCTTTAACCCATTAGATATTAATGAAGCCAAGGATATCAACCCTGATAACATGGTCTTTAACCCGTTAGATATTAATGAAGCCAAGGATATCAACCCTGATAACATGACCTTTAACCCGTTAGATATTAATGAAGCCAAGGATATCAACCCTGATAACATG
>NW_024059580.1:0-33864 GCF_016432855.1 Salvelinus namaycush | reverse complement strand
TAGCTGATGTTAATGGTTAATACACTGGTTCGCGGATGTTACTGGTCACAACACATGGTTAGCTGACGTTAATGGTCACATACACTGGTTAGAGGATGTAATGGTACACATACACATGAGCTTAGCGGATGTTAATGTTTACATACACATGGTTTAGGGACGTTAATGGTACATACACATGGTTAAGCGGAGCGGAATGTTAATGTACATACAAATGGTTAGAGGATGTTAACGGGCACATACCCATGGTTAGCGGATGTAACGGTCCCAACACATGGTGAGAGGATTGTTAACGTCACATAACTATGGTTTAGCGGATAAGTAATGGTCAATACACATGGTTAGCGGATGTTAACGGTCCACATGCACATGGTTTAGCGGCTGTTAACGAATCACATGGCACATGCGTTAGCGGATGTTAACGGTCACATACACATGGTATAGCGGATGTAACGGGTCAGCATACCACATGGTTAGCGGATGTTAATGGTCACATACACTATGGTTAGCCGGGATGTTAACGTTCACACTACACGTGGGTTAGCGGATGTTAACGGTCACATACCACATGGTTAGCGGATGTTAATGGTCACATACACATGGTTAGCGGATGTTAATGGTCACATACATATGGTTAGCGGATGTTAATGGTCACATACACACGGTTAGCGGATGTTAATGGTCACATACACACGGTTAGCGGATGTTAATGGTCACATACACACGGTTAGCGGATGTTATTGGTCACATACACACGGTTAGCGGATGTTAATGGTCACATACACACGGTTAGCGGATGTTAATGGTCACATACACACGGTTAGCGGATGTTAATGGTCACATACACACGGTTAGCGGATGTTAATGGTCACATACACACGGTTAGCGGATGTTATTGGTCACATACACACGGTTAGCGGATGTTAATGGTCACATACACACGGTTAGCGGATGTTATTGGTCACATACACATGGTTAGCGGATGTTAACGGTCACATACACATGGTTAGCGGATGTTAACGGTCACATACACATGGTTAGCGGATGTTAACGGTCACATACACATGGTTAGCGGAAGTTAACGGTCACATACACATGGTTAGCGGATGTTAACGGTCACATACACATGGTTAGCGGATGTTAACGGTCACATACACATGGTTAGCGGATGTTAACGGTCACATACACATGGTTAGCGGATGTTAACGGTCACATACACATGGTTAGCGGATGTTAACGGTCACATACACATGGTTAGTGGATGTTAACGGTCACATGCACATGGTTAGCGGATGTTAACGGTCACATACACATGGTTAGCGGATGTTAATGGTCACATACACATGGTTAGCGGATGTTAATGGTCACATACACATGGTTAGCGGATGTTAATGGTCACATACACATGGTTAGCGGATGTTAATGGTCACATACACATGGTTAGCGGATGTTAATGGTCACATACACATGGTTAGCGGATGTTATTGGTCACATACACACGGTTAGCGGATGTTAATGGTCACATACACACGGTTAGCGGATGTTATTGGTCACATACACATGGTTAGCGGATGTTAACGGTCACATACACATGGTTAGCGGATGTTAACGGTCACATACACATGGTTAGCGGATGTTAACGGCCACATACACATGGTTAGCGGATGTTAACGGTCACATACACATGGTTAGCGGATGTTAACGGTCACATACACATGGTTAGCGGATGTTAACAGTCACATACACATGGTTAGCGGATGTTAACGGTCACATGCACATGGTTAGCGGATGTTAACGGTCATATACACATGGTTAGCGGATGTTAATGGTCACATACACATGGTTAGCGGATGTTAATGGTCACATACACATGGTTAGCTGATGTTAATGGTCACATACACATGGTTAGCGGATGTTAATGGTCACATACACATGGTTAGCGGATGTTAATGTTTACATACACATGGTTAGCGGATGTTAATGGTCACATACACATGGTTAGCGGATGTTAATGGTCACATACACATGGTTAGCGGATGTTAATGGTCACATACACATGGTTAGCGGATGTTAATGGTCACATACACATGGTTAGCGGATGTTAATGGTCACATACACATGGTTAGTGGATGTTAACGGTCACATGCACATGGTTAGCGGATGTTAACGGTCACATACACATGGTTAGCGGATGTTAATGGTCACATACACACGGTTAGCGGATGTTATTGGTCACATACACACGGTTAGCGGATGTTAATGGTCACATACACACGGTTAGCGGATGTTATTGGTCACATACACATGGTTAGCGGATGTTAACGGTCACATACACATGGTTAGCGGATGTTAACGGTCACATACACATGGTTAGCGGATGTTAACGGCCACATACACATGGTTAGCGGATGTTAATGGTCACATACACATGGTTAGCGGTTGTTATTGGTCACATACACATGGTTAGCAGATGTTAATGGTCACATACACATGGTTAGCGGATGTTAACGGTCACATGCACATGGTTAGCGGATGTTAACGATCACATGCACATGGTTAGCGGATGTTAACGGTCACATACACATGGTTAGCGGATGTTAACGGTCACATACACATGGTTAGCGGATGTTAATGGTCACATACACATGGTTAGCGGATGTTAATGGTCACATACACATGGTTAGCGGATGTTAACGGTCACATACACATGGTTAGCGGATGTTAATGGTCACATACACATGGTTAGCGGATGTTAATGGTCACATACATATGGTTAGCGGATGTTAATGGTCACATACACATGGTTAGCGGATGTTAATGGTCACATACACACGGTTAGCGGATGTTAATGGTCACATACACACGGTTAGCGGATGTTATTGGTCACATACACACGGTTAGCGGATGTTAATGGTCACATACACACGGTTAGCGGATGTTAATGGTCACATACACACGGTTAGCGGATGTTAATGGTCACATACACACGGTTAGCGGATGTTAATGGTCACATACACACGGTTAGCGGATGTTATTGGTCACATACACACGGTTAGCGGATGTTAATGGTCACATACACACGGTTAGCGGATGTTATTGGTCACATACACATGGTTAGCGGATGTTAACGGTCACATACACATGGTTAGCGGATGTTAACGGTCACATACACATGGTTAGCGGATGTTAACGGTCACATACACATGGTTAGCGGAAGTTAACGGTCACATACACATGGTTAGCGGATGTTAACGGTCACATACACATGGTTAGCGGATGTTAACGGTCACATACACATGGTTAGCGGATGTTAACGGTCACATACACATGGTTAGCGGATGTTAACGGTCACATACACATGGTTAGCGGATGTTAACGGTCACATACACATGGTTAGTGGATGTTAACGGTCACATGCACATGGTTAGCGGATGTTAACGGTCACATACACATGGTTAGCGGATGTTAATGGTCACATACACATGGTTAGCGGATGTTAATGGTCACATACACATGGTTAGCGGATGTTAATGGTCACATACACATGGTTAGCGGATGTTAATGGTCACATACACATGGTTAGCGGATGTTAATGGTCACATACACATGGTTAGCGGATGTTAATGGTCACATACACACGGTTAGCGGATGTTAATGGTCACATACACACGGTTAGCGGATGTTAATGGTCACATACACACGGTTAGCGGATGTTATTGGTCACATACACACGGTTAGCGGATGTTAATGGTCACATACACACGGTTAGCGGATGTTATTGGTCACATACACATGGTTAGCGGATGTTAACGGTCACATACACATGGTTAGCGGATGTTAACGGTCACATACACATGGTTAGCGGATGTTAACGGTCACATACACATGGTTAGCGGAAGTTAACGGTCACATACACATGGTTAGCGGATGTTAACGGTCACATACACATGGTTAGCGGATGTTAACGGTCACATACACATGGTTAGCGGATGTTAACGGTCACATACACATGGTTAGCGGATGTTAACGGTCACATACACATGGTTAGCGGATGTTAACGGTCACATACACATGGTTAGTGGATGTTAACGGTCACATGCACATGGTTAGCGGATGTTAACGGTCACATACACATGGTTAGCGGATGTTAATGGTCACATACACATGGTTAGCGGATGTTAATGGTCACATACACATGGTTAGCGGATGTTAATGGTCACATACACATGGTTAGCGGATGTTAATGGTCACATACACATGGTTAGCGGATGTTATTGGTCACATACACACGGTTAGCGGATGTTAATGGTCACATACACACGGTTAGCGGATGTTATTGGTCACATACACATGGTTAGCGGATGTTAACGGTCACATACACATGGTTAGCGGATGTTAACGGTCACATACACATGGTTAGCGGATGTTAACGGCCACATACACATGGTTAGCGGATGTTAACGGTCACATACACATGGTTAGCGGATGTTAACAGTCACATACACATGGTTAGCGGATGTTAACAGTCACATACACATGGTTAGCGGATGTTAACGGTCACATGCACATGGTTAGCGGATGTTAACGGTCATATACACATGGTTAGCGGATGTTAATGGTCACATACACATGGTTAGCGGATGTTAATGGTCACATACACATGGTTAGCTGATGTTAATGGTCACATACACATGGTTAGCGGATGTTAATGGTCACATACACATGGTTAGCGGATGTTAATGTTTACATACACATGGTTAGCGGATGTTAATGGTCACATACACATGGTTAGCGGATGTTAATGGTCACATACACATGGTTAGCGGATGTTAATGGTCACATACACATGGTTAGCGGATGTTAATGGTCACATACACATGGTTAGCGGATGTTAATGGTCACATACACATGGTTAGTGGATGTTAACGGTCACATGCACATGGTTAGCGGATGTTAACGGTCACATACACATGGTTAGCGGATGTTAATGGTCACATACACATGGTTAGCGGATGTTAATGGTCACATACACATGGTTAGCGGATGTTAATGGTCACATACACATGGTTAGCGGATGTTAATGGTCACATACACATGGTTAGCGGATGTTAATGGTCACATACACACGGTTAGCGGATGTTATTGGTCACATACACACGGTTAGCGGATGTTAATGGTCACATACACACGGTTAGCGGATGTTATTGGTCACATACACATGGTTAGCGGATGTTAACGGTCACATACACATGGTTAGCGGATGTTAACGGTCACATACACATGGTTAGCGGATGTTAACGGCCACATACACATGGTTAGCGGATGTTAATGGTCACATACACATGGTTAGCGGTTGTTATTGGTCACATACACATGGTTAGCAGATGTTAATGGTCACATACACATGGTTAGCGGATGTTAACGGTCACATGCACATGGTTAGCGGATGTTAACGATCACATGCACATGGTTAGCGGATGTTAACGGTCACATACACATGGTTAGCGGATGTTAACGGTCACATACACATGGTTAGCGGATGTTAATGGTCACATACACATGGTTAGCGGATGTTAATGGTCACATACACATGGTTAGCGGATGTTAACGGTCACATACACATGGTTAGCGGATGTTAATGGTCACATACACATGGTTAGCGGATGTTAATGGTCACATACATATGGTTAGCGGATGTTAATGGTCACATACACATGGTTAGCGGATGTTAATGGTCACATACACACGGTTAGCGGATGTTAATGGTCACATACACACGGTTAGCGGATGTTATTGGTCACATACACACGGTTAGCGGATGTTAATGGTCACATACACACGGTTAGCGGATGTTAATGGTCACATACACACGGTTAGCGGATGTTAATGGTCACATACACACGGTTAGCGGATGTTAATGGTCACATACACACGGTTAGCGGATGTTATTGGTCACATACACACGGTTAGCGGATGTTAATGGTCACATACACACGGTTAGCGGATGTTATTGGTCACATACACATGGTTAGCGGATGTTAACGGTCACATACACATGGTTAGCGGATGTTAACGGTCACATACACATGGTTAGCGGATGTTAACGGTCACATACACATGGTTAGCGGAATGTTAACGGTCACATACACATGGTTAGCGGATGTTAACGGTCACATACACATGGTTAGCGGATGTTAACGGTCACATACACATGGTTAGCGGATGTTAACGGTCACATACACATGGTTAGCGGATGTTAACGGTCACATACACATGGTTAGCGGATGTTAACGGTCACATACACATGGTTAGCGGATGTTAACGGTCACATACACATGGTTAGCGGATGTTAATGGTCACATACACATGGTTAGCGGATGTTAATGGTCACATACACATGGTTAGCGGATGTTAATGGTCACATACACATGGTTAGCGGATGTTAATGGTCACATACACATGGTTAGCGGATGTTAATGGTCACATACACATGGTTAGCGGATGTTATTGGTCACATACACACGGTTAGCGGATGTTAATGGTCACATACACACGGTTAGCGGATGTTATTGGTCACATACACATGGTTAGCGGATGTTAACGGTCACATACACATGGTTAGCGGATGTTAACGGTCACATACACATGGTTAGCGGATGTTAACGGCCACATACACATGGTTAGCGGATGTTAACGGTCACATACACATGGTTAGCGGATGTTAACAGTCACATACACATGGTTAGCGGATGTTAACAGTCACATACACATGGTTAGCGGATGTTAACGGTCACATGCACATGGTTAGCGGATGTTAACGGTCATATACACATGGTTAGCGGATGTTAATGGTCACATACACATGGTTAGCGGATGTTAATGGTCACATACACATGGTTAGCTGATGTTAATGGTCACATACACATGGTTAGCGGATGTTAATGGTCACATACACATGGTTAGCGGATGTTAATGGTCACATACACATGGTTAGCGGATGTTAACGGTCACATACACATGGTTAGCGGATGTTAATGGTCACATACACATGGTTAGCGGATGTTAATGGTCACATACACATGATTAGCGGATGTTAATGGTCACATACACATGGTTAGCGGATGTTAATGGTCACATACACATGGTTAGCGGATGTTACTGGTCACACACATGGTTAGCGGATGTTAATGGTCACATACACATGGTTAGCGGTTGTTATTGGTCACATACACATGG
Source organism: Salvelinus namaycush (assembly GCF_016432855.1). NCBI lineage: Eukaryota > Metazoa > Chordata > Actinopteri > Salmoniformes > Salmonidae > Salvelinus > Salvelinus namaycush. Next base: position 26,628 of record NW_024059580.1, on the reverse strand, counting down.
TTAGCGGATGTTAATGGTCACATACACATGGTTAGCGGATGTTAACGGTCACATACACATGGTTAGCGGATGTTAACGTCACATACACATGGTTAGCGGATGTTAATGGTCACATACACATGGTTAACGGATGTTAATGTTTACATACACATGGTTAGCGGATGTTAATGGTCACATACACATGGTTAGCGGATGTTAATGGTCACATACACATGGTTAGCGGATGTTAATGGTCACATACACATGGTTAGCGGATGTTAATGGTCACATACACATGGTTAGCGGATGTTAACGGTCACATACACATGGTTAGCGGATGTTAACGGTCACATACACATGGTTAGCGGATGTTAACGGTCACATACACATGGTTAGCGGATGTTAATGGTCACATACACATGGTTAGCAGATGTTAACGGTCACATACACATGGTTAGCGGATGTTAATGGTCACATACACATGGTTAGCGGATGTTAACGGTCACATACACATGGTTAGCGGATGTTAATGTTCACATACACATGGTTAGCGGATGTTAATGGTCACATACACATGGTTAGTGGATGTTAATGGTCACATACACATGGTTAGCGGATGTTAACGGTCACATACACATGGTTAGCGGATGTTAACGGTCACATACACATGGTTAGCGGATGTTAACGGTCACATACACGTGGTTAGCGGATGTTAATGGTCACATACACGTGGTTAACGGATGTTAATGTTTACATACACATGGTTAGCGGATGTTAATGGTCACATACACATGGTTAGCGGATGTTAATGGTCACATACACATGGTTAGCGGATGTTAATGGTCACATACACAAGGTTAGCAGATGTTAATGGTCACATGCGGATGTTAATGGTCACATGCACACGGTTAGCAGATGTTAATGGTCACATACACATGGTTAGCAGATGTTATTGGTCACATGTACATGTTAGCAGATGTTAATGGTCATATACACATGGTTAGCGGATGTTAATGGTCACATACACATGGTTAGCAGATGTTAATGGTCACATACACATGGTTAGCGGATGTTAATGGTCACATACACATGGTTAGCGGATGTTAATGGTCACATACACATGGTTAGCGGATGTTAACGGTCACATACACATGGTTAGCGGATGTTAACGGCCACATACACATGGTTAGCGGATGTTAACGGCCACATACACATGGTTAGCGGATGTTAACGGGCACATACACATGGTTAGCGGATGTTAACGGGCACATACACATGGTTAGCGGATGTTAACGGGCACATACACATGGTTAGCGGATGTTAACGGTCACATACACATGGTTAGCGGATGTTAACGGTCACATACACATGGTTAGCGGATGTTAACGGTCACATACACATGGTTAGCGGATGTTAACAGTCACATACACATGGTTAGCGGATGTTAACAGGTCACATACACATGGTTAGCAGATGTTAATGGTCACATACACATGGTTAGCGGATGTTAATGGTCACATACACATGGTTAGCAGATGTTATTGGTCACATACACATGGTTAGCGGATGTTAATGGTCACATACACATGGCTAGCAGATGTTAATGGTCACTAACACATGGTTAGGGGATGTTAATGGTCACATACACATGGTTAGCAGATGTTAATGCGACTGTAGCGAAATGCTTGTGCTTCTAGTTCCGACAATGCAGTAATATCTAACAAGTAATCTAACAAATTCACATTAACTACCTTATACACACAAATGTAAGGGATGAATAAGAATAAGAATATGTACATATTAATACATGGATGAGCGATGGCCGTGCGTCATAGGCAGATGCAGTAGATGGTATAGAATACTGTATATACATATGAGTATATACATATACTGTATATACATATGAGGGTAATGTAGCATGTGAACATTATTAAAGTTGCGTTATTTAAAGTGACTAGTGATACCTTTTATTAGGTCCATTTATTAAAGTGGCCAGAGATTGAGTCTGTATGTTGGCAGCAGCCTCTCAATGTCAGTGATGGCAGGTTAACCTCTACTTCCTCACAAACCCGGATCCGGTAGCACCCCCATCAGTAAAAAAGCTGACTAGCATAGCCTAGCATAGCGTCACAAGTAAATACTAGCATCTAAATATCATTAAATCACAAGTCCAAGACACATGTTTTACAGGGAAGACACAATATGTATGTCTATTAGCTAACCACGTTAGCAAAAGACACAACTTTTGTTACTCCACCATTTTCTTACTGCATCAGTAGCTATCACAAATTCGACCAAATAAAGATATAAATAGCCACTAACCAAGAAACAACTTCATCAGATGACAGTCTGATAACATATTTATTGTATAGCATGTTTTGTTAGAAAAATGTGCATATTTCAGGTATAAATCATAGTTTACCATTGCAGCCACCATCACAACTCTCACCAAAGCAACTAGAATAACTACAGAGACCATCGTGTATTACCTAAATACTCATCATAAAACATTTTTGAAAAATACACAGCGTACAGCAAATGAAAGACAAAGATCTTGTGAATCCAGCCAATATTTCAGATTTTCTAAGTGTTTTACAGCGAAAACACAATATAGCATTATATTAGCTTACTACAATAGCCAACCACACAACAGCATTGATTCAAGCCAAAAATAGCAATAACGTATAAACCACCAAAAGATATTAATTTTTTCACTGACCTGCTCAGAATTCTTCAGATGACAGTCCTATAACATCATATTACACAATACATATAGAGTTTGTTCGAAAATGTGCATATTTAGCGGCACAAATCGTGGTTATAGAATGAGAAAAGTAGCCAAGCTGTCAACAATATGTCGGGAGAAATCTTGGGAGAGGCACCTATTCTAATCGATAACTAATCATAAACTTGACTAAAAAATACAGGTTGGACAGCAAAATGAAAGATACATTAGTTCTTAATGCAATCGCTGTGTTACATTTTTTAAATTAACGTTACTACAATATACAGCGTGCGTTAAAGCGAGAACGCACCGAAATTAATGGCGGATTATGCATTTTACATTTTTCAACAGAACAACGAATTAACAGCATAAATACTTCTTACTTTTTGATGTGCTTCCATCAGAATCTTGGGAAAGTTGTCCTTTGTCCAAAAGAATCGTTGCTCGGTTGTAGAATGTAGTCTTCAGCATTGCAATTAGCAGTAAACATTAACCATGTGGGCCAGACATACCCAACCCCCTAGAACGTAACACAAATAAATACCCGAAAATCGCAATATACTGACATAAACTGATATAACTCGGTTTAAAATAACAACATTATGATGTCTTTAACAGCTATATCGAATAAAAACAGAGCCGGATATATCTAAGAGCTATAACCGGAGCTTTCTAGTATGACATGCCAAAGTCCTTCCTGCGTCAGAGCGAAGACGACAAAGACCGGACCCTTCGTTCCCAAGCCATTTATAAGCTCTCAGATCTGCCTAGAGACTCCACTTCAAATCTCACTATTCGCTGACATCCAGGGGAAGGCGTATGCAGTGCATCTCAACCAATAGAAGACAGGCAAATGAATAAACTGACCTGGGAACAGCTTGCAGAATTCAGCATTCTCACATCCTCATAGGAAAATTGCTCTAAGTCCAGTTCTGTTTCACCCACAGACATAATTCAAACGGTTTTAGAAACGAGAGTGTTTTCTATCCAATAGTAATAATAATATGCATATTGTACGAGCAAGAATTGAGTACGAGGCAGTTTAATTTGGGAACGAAATTATTACAAAGTGAAAACAGCACCCCCTATTGAGAAGAAGTTTTAACAGTCTGATGGCCTTGAGATAGAAGCTGTTTTTCAGTCTCATGGTCCCAGCTTTGATGCAACTGTACTGACCTCGCCTTCTGGATGATAGCGGTGTGAACAGGCAGTGGCTTGGGTGGTTGTTGTCCTTGATGATCTTTTTGGCCTTCCTGTGACATCGAATGGTGTAGGTGTCCTGGCGGGCAGGTAGTTTGCCCCGGTGATGCGTTGTGCAGACCGGACCACCCTCTGGAGGGTCTTGCGGTTGAGGGCGGTGCAGTTGCCATACCAGGCGGTGATACAGCCCGACAGGATGCACTCGATTGTGCGTCTGTAAACGTTTGTGAGTGTGTTCGGTGACAAGACAAATTTCTTCAGCCTCCTGAGGTTGAAGAGTCGCTGTTGCGCCTTCTTCACCACACTGTCTGTGTGGGTGGACCATTTCAGTTTGTCTGTGATGTGTACGCCGAGGAACTAAAAACGTTCCACCTTCTCCGCTACTGACCCATCAATGTGGATGGTGGGGGGGGGGGGTGCTCCCTCTGCAGTTTCCTGAAGTCCACGATCATCTCCTTTTGTTTTGTTGATGTTGAGTGAGAGGTTATTTTCCTGACACCACACTCCGAGGGCCCTCACCTCTTCCCTGTGGGTCGTCTCGTCGTTGTTGGTAATCAAGCCGACCGCTGTAGCGTTGTCTGCCAACTTGATGATTGAGTTGGATGCGTGCATGGCCACACAGTCATGGGTGAACAGGGAGTACAGGAGAGGGCTCAGAACGCACCCTTGTGGGAGACCCCAGTGTTGAGGATCAACGGGGTGACGATATTGTTTCCTACCTTCGCCACCTGGGGGCAGCCGGTCAGAAAGTCCAGGACCCAGTTGCACAGGGCGGTGGTCGAGACCCAAGATCTGGAGCTTAACTTCTCTAGGGTAGGGGGCAGCGTTTGGAATTTTGGATGAAAAGCCCAAATTAAACTGCCTGCTACTCAGGCCCAGAAAATATGATATGCATATAACTGGTTCAATAATTACACATCATTCTTAATACTGTAGCAATTTAGTAACAGTCACATGTTCAACTATCATCAGCTGATCCAGGAAATAATTTTCTGAATGCCAGTCAAATGACAAACATCACGACATGCAACAACAACCAAAGTGCTTCTTCATTCATTACTCTGGTAAAGACAGTTATGCCGTGCTCCACGTTGGATCCAACATCCCTAACAAATTGATGTTTGTATTGTGTTATTGTCTGCTTGATTTACAGTAGGTTCTCGTTAGTCTGTTTGGACACAGAGATACTTTGCTCATAATGTGTAGAGAATTGTTCCTTGATGGATAGGCTATTGTACTACACACAGAGCTATTTTCCGTTATTCAGGACATTTAGAATGACATCACATTACAGAGTAGCCTAGCGGGATTATTCACAAAATTATCTGGTGTTCAGGTTATGAGATGTCATGAGAAAGACATTTTAGTTTCCATGTTTCACAAGAAATATTAAATTATTTATAGTATTAGGTCTGTTATTGTTAGGTGAAGTTATGGGTCCTACAGTAGGTCTATGTTGTTAGGTGAAGTTATGGGTCCTACAGTAGGTCTATGTTGTTAGGTGAAGTTATGGGTCCTACAGTAAGTGAAATTGTATATAGTCCTAGGTCTATCTTGTTGTTAGGTGAAGTTATGGGCCAATTTGTTAAACACTTAATGTACAAACCCTCAGTTTCAGGCTGATGGCAAAGCTAGCTAAAGAGCATTTTACTGGTTGAAGTGTTTTATAAGTATAAAGCAGTTGATTTGCGGCAATAACACAAACATATTAAGCAGGAGATTCAAACGAGCGTTACAATTATAATCCAAAAGTAATGTGAAATGCACTCATAAGCAACCTGGACATGGAGGCTATTTTTGCTGTCAGCCTATGAGAACTCCCCTGAGTTTTCCCCCACGGTGGTGAATTAGTGAATAGACACAGAACTTAATGTGAGTTTCCTTCAGTAGCACTCCTGATCTTGTGCTGTAATATTCAGAATACATTGTGGAAAATTAAAATCTTTGCTCACCATTTTTGTTCCAGGCAGATATACTACATCCATAACTAGTGGTTTCCTCATTAGCAGATATACTACATCCATAACTAGTGGTTTCCTCATTAGCAGATATACTACATCCATAACTAGTGGTTTCCTCATTAGCAGATATACTACATCCATAACTAGTGGTTTCCTCATTACCAGACATACTACATCCATAACTAGTGGTTTCCTCATTAGCAGGGAGGTGTTTCTGCAATCAAATTGTGTGTGCATCGCCCTCGTGCTGCAATTTTAGCAAATACAGAAAGGGGCCTTTTTTGGAGATCAAAGGTCGTCTGCCACACTGCTTAGGTTTCGACTGTCTTAAGACAATTGTAAAGTAATTTAACAGACCTCTGGGCATCACCTTTTACCTCAAATAAACAGTGGATTTCTGCTGTTGTGGGCCTTTAACCGTCTGACTTTGTTGTTCACACAGCAGAGATACGGACTATCGTGGATCCTCTGGGGAGCCTCAACAACAACATGATGCTGAAGAGGCAGAGAAGAGTCTCTCCACATCAGAACACCTCAAGAAACACCAGTGGAGACCCACAGGGAAGAAATCTCACCGCTGCTCTGACTGTGGGAAGAGATTCACCTCATCAGGCATTTAAAATTCACCAGAGAATACACACAGTAGAGAAATCTTATAGTTGTGGTCAATGTGGGAAGAGTTTTACAACATCTGGCTCTCTGACTCTGCACCAGAGAACACACACAGGAGAGAAACCTTATAGCTGTGGTCAATGTGGGAAGAGTTTTGGTCAATCTTGCCATCTGGTATCACACCAGAGAACACACACAGGAGAGAAACCTTACAGCTGTGGTCAATGTGGGAAGAGATGTTCTACATCTAGCAATCTGACTGTACACCAGAGAATACACACAGGAGAGAAACCTTATAGCTGTGGTCAATGTGGGAAGAGTTTTGGTCAATCTTTCCATCTGGTATTACACCAGAGAATACACACAGGAGAGAAATCTTATAGTTGTGGTCAATGTGGGAAGAGATGTTCTACATCTAGCAATCTGACTGTACACCAGAGAATACACACAGGAGAGAAACCTTATAGCTGTGGTCAATGTGGGAAGAGTTTTGGTCAATCTTGCCATCTGGTATTACACCAGAGAATACACACAGGAGAGAAACCTTATAGCTGTGGTCAATGTGGGAAGAGTTTTGGTCAATCTTGCCATCTGGTATTACACCAGAGAACACACACAGGAGAGAAACCCTATAGCTGTGGTCAATGTGGGAAGAGTTTTGGTCGATCTTGCCATCTGACTCAACACCAGAGAATACACACAGGAGAGAAATCTTATAGCTGTGGTCAATGTGGGAAGAGTTTTACTACATCTGTCTCTCTGGCTCTGCACCAGAGAACACACACAGGAGAGAAATCTTATAGCTGTGATCAATGTGGGAAGAGTTTTCGTAAATCTGGAGAGCTGACAGTGCACCAGAGAACACACACAGGAGAGAAACCTTATAGCTGTGGTCAATGTGGGAAGAGTTTTGGTCAATATTGCCATCTGGTATCACACCAGAGAACACACACAGGAGAGAAACCTTACAGCTGTGGTCAATGTGGGAAGAGATGTTCTACATCTGGCAATCTGACTGTACTCCAGAGAATACACACAGGAGAGAAATCTTGTAGCTGTGATTAATGTGGGAAGAGTTTTGGTCAATCTGGAGAGCTGACAGTGCACAAGAGAACAAACACAGGAGAGAAACCCTATAGCTGTGATCAATGTGCGAAGAGTTTTAGTCAATCTGGAGATCTGACAGTGCACCAGAGAACACACACAGGAGAGAAATCTCTTAGCTGTGACCAGAGATAATCTGATAAAATATCTCTGATCAAATATCAGAAAATGTATATATGAAGGAGTTGTTTCATGATATCAATGTCACAATGTAGAATGTTTTAACATTGTAGTAGAAGTATTTTAATGTCTCAATGTAGAATGTTTTAATAAATAGTATATTAATATACTCTGCAGTAAGTCAGTCAGAATGTCACAGTGTAGAACCCTAAACGTTTTCCAATTGATTTCAACATGATATGGACATTAGGCTCATTGGGGGAAATCCAGGCTCTGAATTGAAAGAGTACTATTTATGTGATTTAACACAAAGTGACTAACAAAAAAAGAGTTGTCCTCTAACTAGTGATGTACACATTATTCCCAGAATCAACTGATTTCAACATGATATCGATGAGTTAAGACAAATAAGTGTTGTGTTCCTTTGTTTAGTGACCCCTAAATTTAATTGCATCACTCCAATATGTAGCTGACTGTTTTCTGCAGGTTGTCCTCTAACCAGTGAGCTAAAAGATATCTCCCATTTCCATGTTTTTTTAGTTGTTCGTTTCAACAGCTCGTACAGCCGGATTTCCCCCTTAATCGATATCCGTGATTTATTGCTACTTGTCAAAGCAACAGTGTTTTTGGTGCTTATGCAGTTTATAAGGAGCTTGTTTTAAAAAAAGACAATTATTGTGACCACATGTTAGGTTTTCAATTTATCCCAAACTGTTTCTGCATATTGGTTATTTATTTGGACACGTTAAAACTGTGTTTTGACATTGGGCTATCCCACCTAGCAAAATGTAATTGAAAAGCCGTTGAAAATAATACTATGCAATCAAATATTTCACATTTTACATTTCATGTAAGATTTAGTAATGAAAATTATTCATGCAACCAACTGACGTTTTTTTGGGTACAATTATATTGACATTGTTGCCCTGTTTTTAGAATATCAGGGTTAATTCTCAGATGTGCCAAACCAAATGTACTAGAGCATGACATTGGGGACTGGGCCCAGATCCAACAACATGCCTATCTAGTGAATCCTGAAAAGAGGGAGAAGCTCTGCAGTGAGGTGGAAAGTTACTACGGATATTGCAGGAGTTTCCTCTTGAAATCAGATAAGTCTGTGGTAAGGACAACCTGGTTGCTGATTGTCTCAAGGGTGGGCAGTCAAAAATATTTGTGTTTTGCATTTAGCCAGTGCGTTGTCATGGATCATAGTTTATTTTGACTGCACGTTTTTCCGTATTGGAGATTAGTTTTGTTTGGGCTCGTTCCAAGGGGACGAGAGTTCTAGAAGCTGGTGAGTTTTAGGAAGAGGAGAGTTCTAGAAGCTAGTGGGTTCTAGAAGCTATAGAAAGAAAAATCTTTGTGGGAGTAATAAAAAATAAATATCGTTTTTAATTGTTGTTGCCAGTAGATAGACACCATGTTTATATTGGTGACGGTGAAGCATTGTAGTTGATTATAATGTGAAATGGAAGTTGTTTTCTGTTGTTAGTGAGCATTCTCTTAAGGTGTTAGTTAGTCTTTGGTTTTTCCATTTATGTTTTGAGGTTGGACTTTAGCACATATAGCTAGTTAGCACGTAGGACGCACTGATTGGTGTCACCTCGTTAGTCAGTATGTGTTACACCTGTGTTGGCTTGTCCATCTCGTTAGTGGGAAGGTGTTTCACCTGAGCTGGTCCAGGTTCTATTTAAGAGTGTCTGGCCCAGTGCTCCAGTTGTCTTGATAGATGTGGAGAGTCAACACCTTTAGTTGCTCCACCTTTTTGGTTTACTTCCTGTCTTTAAGTTTGCTGTGGGTTTTTCTTTTGTTTGCTTCTTCTTGGGCAGATTTAGTGGGTCTCATGGTTGGTGTCTTTTAGGTCCCAGTTGTTGTTACTAGTCAACTTTCAGTCGACAACCCCATAGTGTCTTTGAGAACCCCTCCTAAAAAACAAGCTTATATTTTGGGTTGGATATTGCATCCAATTAGTGTTTTAATCAATGGCATTTCCTTAGAATGCTCATTGGTCTTTCAGTTGTTAATCTTCTGTTTTTTTTATCCTGTTATTTTTGTGTAATAAGTATTTCTGTTTATTTTCATTGTTTTCTCCTGTGAAGCAATTGTGTTGCATCCATGTCTGAAATGTGCTGTATAAATAAAGCTTGATTTGATTTCAACAAATGAACCCAATGACTGACCAATCAACAGACCCTCCATCTTAGTATGAAAAACAGTATCAATCCCACTTTTCCAGCCTGCTGAAGGCATGGTGGAGTGGTAAACACCACCCCCGGCTCTACCAGGGGCTTGAGGTGGTCTCCCACAGCTCTGCTGGTGGAGTGGTAAACACCACCCCCGGCTCTACCAGGGGCTTGAGGTGGTCTCCCACAGCTCTGATGGTGGAGTGGTAAACACCACCCCCGGCTCTACCAGGGGCTTGAGGTGGTCTCCCACAGCTCTGCTTATGTCATGTTCTGTGGCCTTGCAGTTCCATTTCTTGACTGCCCCTGCAACACAGAAAGAAACATATTTAGTCATATTATATAAAACACTCAAAGTAATGGATATGGAGCATCTATGGCCTCAGTTACACCTGGCACCTAAATGTGACTTCTGTTATCTGATCACTCCAAGCTGAATTAGGTTCAGATCTACCAGGATGGGCCTTTGACAGTCTGGACGCAGTCAGGTCACCACATATAAATAAGCAATGTAAAGAGATGGGGTGAATGAGTGGGGAAAAGTACATTCTATACAAATTACCTTCATAATAACAATCAACTAATGTGTGTGCCTGAGGGGAAATTAACTCTCCTACTGACAAAATGGGTGAGAAATTACACCAATATCAGTGGACAATTTGCACTGCTGCTGAAAAACATCACAGCATGGTGTTGCCATGACCACCGCTTCACCGGGATGGTACCGATTTTCTCCAGACATGACACATGACATTCAGGCCAAAGAGTTGGTTTAATCAGACCAGAGAATCTTGTTTCTCATGGTTAGAGTCCTTTAGGTGCCTTTTGGCAAACTCCAAGCGGGCTGTCATGTGCCTTTTACTGAGGAGTAGCTTCCGTCTGGTCTCTACCATAAAGGCCTGATTTGTTGGAGTACTGCAGAGATGATTGTCCTTCTGGAAGGTTCTCCCATCTCCACAGAGGAACTCTGGAGCTCTGTCAGAGTGACCATCGAGTTTTTGGTCACCTCCTTGACCAAGGCCCTTCTCCCCCGATTTCTCCGTTTGGCCGGGCGGCCAGCTCTAGGAAGAGTAATGGTGGTTCCTAACTTATTCAATTTAAGAATGAGGGCGGACACTGTGTTCTTGGGGACCTTCAATGCTGCATACATTTTTTGGTACCTTTTCTCCAGATCTGTGCCTCAACACATTCTTGTCTCAGAGCTCTACGGACAATTCCTTTGACCTCATGGCTTGGTTTTTGCTCTGACATGTGTCGTGGCAGAATCAGATTTAGCTAGGTAACATAGATAGATAAGATGTTATTTTCATCATATGCTTGTGAGATACTTGTCATTAGAATCTTCTGAGCTAGGGATTAGTAACTTGGTACCAGAGAGGGGAGAGGTCAGGCTTGTCTTCATAAGTCAATGTATATGTTAAACCATGTGGTGCTAAGTAGAATATCAGAAGGGGAGGAGGACAGTTGTTTTCTTATGGGAACGTTGTTTTCTTATGGGAACGTGTCTGTAACTATTCCTAAACCATGTGACGGGATGGAGTTATTAATTGGGGAACCAGTTAGTTATCTCATACAATGTCTGTACGCCAGTCACTCCCTACTTTTCTCATAGGGGGAAGGAGTTTGGCCGTGTTTGGAACCATTGTATGTCCCCTCTGAGGTTGCCCTATTTGACCTAAGAGGCTCACTGTCTGATTTTGAGTTTGTCCAGGTTCGGGAGTATCTAGAAATGACAATTGATATATGCCATTGGATGAGGTAATGTTTTGGTAGACAGTGAAGTATCAAGCATGAGATTTAAACCTTGTCTTGGGAGATCAAACTGAACGATGATTTATAGCTGATGCTGTCTAGCAATAGGATACTCCTCTTTCGGGTAAAGGATTCTTTGTAAGTTGAGAGGGGTGTATCTTGGCTATAAATGAAACTAAGAATTGTTTTGTAAGCACTCTCAGAGAATTCATTGATAGACACTGAATTGATCTGAGAGTCATTAAAGGGCTTTGGTGAAGCTTGTATATATATATTAAAGATGGAATATATAATTTAACTCTGACTTGTGTGTGGTTGGCTCTCTCTCTCTCTCTCTCTTTATTGAGTAATACAGGAAATTATCACGACACATGCACTGTAAACTGTGGGACTTTATATAGACAGGTGTGTGCCTCTCCAAATCAAATCAAGTGGACTCCAATCAAGTTGTAGAAACATCTCAAGGATGATCAATGGAATCAGGATGCATCTGAGCTCAATTTCGAGTCTCATAGCAAAGGGTCTGAATACTTAAGTAAATACATTTGCCAGAATGTTTACAAACCTGTTTTTGGTTTGTCATTATGTGGTATTGTGATGTCATTATGTGGTATTGTGATGTCATTATGGGGTATTGTGATGTCATTATGGGGTATTGTGTGTAGATTGATGAGGGGAAAAATATTCCATTTTAGAATAAGGCTGTAATGTAACTGAATGTGGAGAAAGTGAAGGGGTCTGAATACTTAACGAATGCACTGTATACAGCTGGCAGAGTTTTCTACTCTGCGGCAGAGTTTTCTACCGCTGGCAGAGTTTTCTACCTCTGGCAGAGTTTTCTACCTCTGGCAGAGTTTTCTACCACTGGCAGAGTTTTCTACCACTGGCAGAGTTTTCTACCACTGGCAGAGTTTTCTGAATACTTAACGAATGCACTGTATACAGCTGGCAGATTTTTCTACCATTGGCAGTTTTGTACACAGTCACGTGATACGTGGTATAGAAAAGTCCAATCTTAGGAGAGTACATGGGAGGCACTATACTGTGTGTCTGCAGGTGTCTATCTGGTCAAAACCACTGATACAGGTGCCCCTCCACCCTCTGGCGGGATGGATCATGTCTACAGAGAAATCTAGATTCAAATATTTAGATGTGTGTGTATTGTTGTGAAACTGTTAGATATTACTTGTTAGATATTACGGCACTGTCATAGTCAGAAACACAAGCATTTCGCTACACCCTCAATAACATCTGCTAAACAGGTCTATGTGACCAATAAAATGTGATTTTGATTTTAAATAAATGTCCTATTTATTGAAGATGCTGTTGGCTGGGGTCAAAATGACTCCAAGGGATTTGAATTTGTTAAAAGTCCATTTTGATACAGAAACACTAAACCATGATTTAGATTTATTAAGAACAAGTTGATTGACAAAGTCATGAAAAATTGGAACAATTGAATAAACCACATTTTGGCTATGATCAAAGATATGCCTCTGGGGTCAAAATGATCCATGTCAGAAGTATGGATCAATGCAAATATGTAGTGGGTGTAAAGTTTGTTTTAAACTCTCACTCATTAAACACGAATCAATCAACACATGCTTCTCTTTGAACGACTTAATATAATATTAAACTTTTATGAAATAAAAGAAAAATAAACTTTTGGTTCATCAACTGCGTTTCCCACTCCAGTCAGCAGATGGCGATGTGCGTCTTTTAGGTTCAGGCGATGCTGCCAGTGTGACGTATAATCTAGTGGACGGGATGCTCCTTCAACAACATCAGCTAGTCAGACACCTCCGTAGCTGTCTAGCAAACATAGCTACAACATTCACCCGCTTTACACTGTTTTGGTGTATATTAGTCGCTGTGTATTAAACACACTTCTGTTGTATGTACTTGTTGGCCCATTTAATTATATATTTACGTTGTTTGTCAGCTAGCTGGTTTGCTAAGTTAGCTTAGAACTAAGCTAGTCGCTAATGCTAACTAGCTAACATCCCCGATCATGAGTTCACTAAGCTACTCTCCTCCTACTAAAGAAGATGAGATCTGCTGGACGGAGAAAGAAGCTTTCGTGAAAGAGGAGGACGAAGAGGAGGCTGTTTCAATACAAAAACAAGTAGAGGGTGAGGCTGTTACCGTGAAAGAAGAGAAATACGTTACAGTTAAAGAAGAGGAAGATGCGTTCAGAGTGAAAGAGGAGGAGGATGTTACAGTAAAAGAAGAGGAGAAAGAGAAAGAGGAGGATGTTACAGTGAAAGAAGAGGAAGACGCGTTCAGAGTGAAAGAGAAGGAAGAGGAGGCTGTTACAATATTAAAACACGTAGAGGGTGAGGCTGTTACCGTGAAAGAGGAGGAAGTTACAGTAAAAGGAGAGGAGGAAGCAGTTTTTGGAGTGAAAGAGGAGGAGGGGGAGATGACTGTCACATTGGATGAAGAAGAGGAGGTTGGAGATCTGTTTAACACCAGTAAGTACCGTCTCTGCAGTCGTTGAACCAATATGCAGTAAAGGGGTTCTACACTTTAATGTTGTTCTGTAGGAATGGCTGAAGCTACACTGTAACGTGTAGAACATCAAGAGTGGACCATCAACAAAACGTTAACAATTGATCAAATGCATCCAATGACAATGCCTGAAATACTGTAGTCCTCAATATCTCCTATTAGATTAGCCCAATATGTAGTCTTAAAGGGGCAATCAGCAGTTGTTACATCCATTTTGGGACTTATACATTAATGATATGTACCCATTGTTTCTTGAAGAAATCACTTATAAATGCCTCATGAGGTTAGTTCAACTGTTGTACCCCATCAGAACCCCAAATATAAGCTTTTTTTTAACTCCAATGTTTATCAGTAAATATAAACAAACACTGTATATCCTCAAAACATGAACTTAATGAATGCACTAGGGCCCCAACTAGAAAAATCTTGGGTCAACCAAGAGTCAAAATCATTGTCTGTGGTTAATCTACATTTAATCTAAATGAAAATGATACAGATCTAAAAGTAACTTTTATTGCCATTGCCAACTATGTAAAAATAGCCTACATAAAGCCAACAAATAAAAACATTGCATTCTGCAGGTAGAAAATATACTATAAATCACATTTTCTGCACATGGCCTGTCTACAACGATCTTGAAACATAGTTGATACAATCAACTGGGTCGGCCCAAAACTTGTGACAGCAAGATTGTATAAAATATTGTATAAAATATTCTGTGCCCTCAGTTTCCCGTGCCAGTGAGTATGGGACAGACACAGCTGTTGGCTATTTGTGCAAAGAATAAGAAGTAATCAGGTATTTTATGACATTTCTACTGGATCAGAGCATTACATTTTTCCCTTTTATGCCGAGTTGTTATTGAAAGGGCGAGAGCTGGAAATCTTTTATTAAATACTTTGAGGAACTATTGTCATTAGCAATTGATTTTGATTAGACTTTGTTTACTTGCTGTTTGACGTGAAGAACAAAATGTATTTGAGAAGCTCCACAACTCATTAGTGGTGGTGCGTTAAGACAATGAGAAATACTATCAGACATCCCCAAATGGGCACATTTATAGGCCTACATTTGTGTGCCGGCCAGGTAGACTAGTCCTACTTCTATATGTGTAATCAGGTAGACTAGTCCTACTACTATATGTGTAACCAGGTAGACTAGTCCTACTTCTATATGTGTAACCAGGTAGACTAGTCCTACTTCTATATGTGTAACCAGGTAGACTAGTTTTACTTCTATATGTGTAACCAGGTAGACTAGTCCTACTTCTATATGTGTAACCAGGTAGACTAGTCCTACTACTATATGTGTAACCAGGTAGACTAGTCCTACTTCTATATGTGTAACCAGGTAGACTAGTCCTACTTCTATATGTGTAACCAGGTAGACTAGTTTTACATCTATATGTGTAACCAGGTAGACTAGTTTTACTTCTATATGTGTAACCAGGTAGACTAGTCCTACTTCTATATGTGTAACCAGGTAGACTAGTCCTACTACTATATGTGTAACCAGGTAGACTAGTCCTACTTCTATATGTGTAACCAGGTAGACTAGTCCTACCTCTATATGTGTTGTCAGGTAGACTAGTCCTACTTCTATATGTGTAACCAGGTAGAACTAGTCCTACTTCTATATGTGTAACCAGGTAGACTAGTCCTACTTCTATATGTGTAACCAGGTAGACTAGTCCTACTACTATATGTGTAACTAGGTAGACTAGTCCTACTTCTATATGTGTAACCAGGTAGACTAGTCCTACTTCTATATGTGTAACTAGGTAGACTAGTCCTACTACTATATGCGTAATCAGGTGTGCGTCCTTACTCAACATTGACAGGAGTGTTTCAAACAAAAGACAATTAAAAAATTGACAAAACTGACGCATCTTGTAGGGTCAGGTCTGGGTGGTCTGCCCGGGGCCGTTTCATTTAGTATCCGTTTGGGTCGGCTGGGGAATGATTTTATTTACCCATAGTATGTTGTCCCGAAGTTGACCGACTGAAAGGGAGTGTAACTTTGATTATAATTACACTTCCCTGAAGGAGGGAAACGAGGTACAACACCTGTTTGTCCCCGCCCCTTCCTGGGTCTGTGAAGAGCGGTATTAAATTGAATATGACCTAAGGCTCGTTTTTCTGTGTTTATTATAATTAAGTCTATGATTTGATATTTGATAGAGCAGTCTGACTGAGTGGTGGTAGGCAGCAGCAGGCTCGTAAGCATTCATTCAAACAGCACTTTCCTGCGTTTGCCAGCAGCTCTTCGCAATTCTTGAAGCACAGCTCTGCTTATGACTTCAAGCCTATCAACTCCCAAGATTAGGCTGGCAATACCATAGTGTTCTGTTTATGACTTCAAGCCTATCAACTCCCGAGATTAGGCTGGCAATACCAAAGTGTTCTGTTCATGACTTCAAGCCTATCACCTCCCAAGATTAGGCTGGCAATACCAAAGTGTTCTGTTCATGACTTCAAGCCTATCAACTCCCAAGATTAGGCTGGCAATACTATAGTGTTCTGTTCATGACTTCAAGCCTATCAACTCCCAAGATTAGACTGGCAATACCAAAGTGTTCTGTTCATGACTTCAAGCCTATCAACTCCCAATAGTGGTTAGAGTCTAGTAACCGAAAGGCAATACTATAGTGGTTAGAGTCTAGTAACCGAAAGGCAATACTATAGTGGTTAGAGTCTAGTAACCGAAAGGCAATACTATAGTGGTTAGAGTCTAGTAACCGAAAGGCAATACCAAAGTGCCTATAAGAACATTCGGGGTAGCCTAGTGGTTAGAGCGTAGAGGCGGCAGGGTAGCCTAGTGGTTAGAGTGTAGAGGCGGCAGGTAGCCTAGTGGTTAGAGTGTAGAGGCGGCAGGGTAGCCTAGTGGTTAGAGTGTAGAGGCGGCAGGGTAGCCTAGTGGTTAGAGTGTAGAGGCGGCAGGTAGCCTAGTGGTTAGAGTGTAGAGGCGGCAGGTAGCCTAGTGGTTAGAGCGTTGGACTAGTAACCAGCCGGTAGCCTAGTGGTTAGAGCGTTGGACTAGTAACCGAAAGGTTGCAAGTTCAAATCGCCGAGCTGACAAGGTACAAATCTGTCGTTCTACCCCTGAACAGGCAGTTAACCTACTGTTCCTAGGCTATCATTGAAAATACGAATTTGTTCTTAACTGACCTGCCTAGTAAAATAAAGGTCAAAAAATATATTAGATAAATAAATACAAATGTATATGAAATACAAATGGTATAGAGAGAAATAGTAATATGTTAAAGGATTTTTTACATCGCTTTTTGTAAGTTAGCTTTTTTTACGTGGCTCATATTGCACTTTTACTTTCTTCTCCAACATTGTGTTTTTGCATTTTTTAAACCAAATGTTTCATTATTTATTTATTATTAAGATAAAATAAAAGTGTTCATTCAGTATCGTTGTAATACAAATATATAAACTATATATATATATATATATATATATATAAAATAAAAAAATATCGGTAGCGGCTTTTTTTGGTCCTCCAATAATCGGTATTGGCGTTGAAGAATCATAATGGGTCGACCCCTACTATGTTATTGTTTGGTGAAGTTATGGGCCAATTTGTTAAGCACTTAGTGTACAAACCCTCTTTGTCAGGCTGATGGAAAAGCTAGCCAAAGAGCATTTTACTGGTTGAAGTATTTTTTAAGTATAAAGCAGTTGATTTGCGACAATAACACAAACATATTAATCAGGAGATTCAAAACGAGCCTGACAATTATAATTCAAAAGTAGTGTGAAATTCACTCATAAGCAACCTGGAAATGGAGGCTATTATTGCTGTCAGCCTATGAGAACTCCCCTGAGTTTTCCCCCACGGTGGTGAATTAGTAAATAGACACAGAGCTTAATGTGAGTTTCCTTGAGTAGCACTCCTGATCTTGCGCTGTAATATTCAGAATACATTGTGGAAAAACTACAATCTTCACTCACCATTTTTTGCTCCAGGCAGATATACTACATCCATAACTAGTGGTTTCCTTATTAGCAGGGAGGAGTTTCTGCAATCAAATTGTGTGTGCATTGACCTCGTGACGCAATTTTATCAAACACCGAAAGGGCCTACATTGGAGACCAATAGTCGTCTGGCACACTGCTTAGTGTATCAACAACTTGAATAACTTATTTCTAGTTACCAATAATGTGAAAACAAGACAAAATATGACTATTGTTGCTATCTTGACTGTCTTAATTGTCAAATTTAATAGACGTCAGTTGTTGTACAACGTCATGGGTACACTCTGGGCATCACCTTTTACCTCAAATGAACAGTGGATTTCTGCTGTTGTGGGCCTTTAACCATCTGTCTGACTTTGTCGTTCACACAGGTGAGAGACGGGACAATCGTGGATCCTCTGGGGAGCCTCAACAATATCATGATGCTGAAGAGGCAGAGAAGAGTCTCTCCACAAAAGAACACCAGAAACACCAGCAGAGACCAACAGGGAAGAAATCTAACTGCTGCTCTGACTGTGGGAAAAAATTTAACTCCTCAGTAAAACTTAAAATACACCAGAGAACACACACAGGAGAGAATTCTTATAGCTGTGATCAATGTGGGAAGAGTTTTACTACATCTGGCCAGCTGACTTTACACCAGAGAATACACACAGGAGAGAAAACTTGTAGCTGTAATCAATGTGGGAAAAGTTTTACTACATCTAGCCAGCTGACTATACACCAGAGAATACACACAGGAGAGAAACCTTATAGCTGTGGTCAATGTGGGAAGAGTTTTACTACATCTGGCTCTCTGACTTTACACCAGAGAACACACACAGGAGAGAAACCTATTTTTCTGACACTTTTTCTGACACACATATTCTGACCAAATAGCTATTCATAAACATAACTAAAAAATACATGTTGTATAGGAAATGATAGATACATTAGTTCTTAATGAAATTGCCGTGTTAGAATTCTAAAAATAACTTCATTA
Source organism: Salvelinus namaycush (assembly GCF_016432855.1). Lineage (NCBI taxonomy): Eukaryota > Metazoa > Chordata > Actinopteri > Salmoniformes > Salmonidae > Salvelinus > Salvelinus namaycush. Next base: position 7,516 of record NW_024059580.1, on the reverse strand, counting down.
CGACATCCAGCTTCGGTATAGCTAGAGTACCCAAAAGCTGGGCGCCGACGACTAGTTCACATGTACGACAGATATATGAAATAGCATCATAAAATGTTTCTTACTTTTGCTGATCTTTCATCAGAATGTTGGATAAGGGGTCCTTTGTCGGGAACAATCGTTGTTTGGATTTAGAACGTCCATTTTCCCTCTCGATTTAGCAAGCACACTAGCCAAGTGGCACGAATCTCTCCATCGTCAACAAACTCAGAGAACGGAACACGGCAAAACTCCCGAAGAAATTTCAATAATCTGATTAAACTATATTGAAAAAACATACTTTACGAAGATATGGTCACATGTATCAAATAAAATCAAAGCCGGAGATATTAGTCGTCCATAACGGCAGCTAAACAGAAGGCAAATCCAGGTGCCTTCTCGCGCTCTCCAGAAAACAGGAAATGGGGGACACGTCATACAAAGAGCTTGTATTCCACTTCAGACCAAAATAAACACTCCATTTCTTCTCTCACCGCCTCTTGACATCCAGGGGAAGGTGTATGACGTGCATGTATACTAATACGTATCATGCCCATTTATAGGCAGGAAGTAGAACAGAGCCTCGATTTCAGACTTTCCACTTCCTGGTCAGGAAGTTTGTGCCAAATGAGTTCTGTTTTACTCAGAGATATAATTCAAACGGTTTTAGAAACTAGAGAGTGTTTTCTATCCAATAGTAATAATAATATGCATATTGTACGAGCAAGAATTGAGTACGAGGCCGTTTGAAATGGGCACCTTTTATCTGGCTACTCAATACTGCCCCTGCAGCCCAAACAGGTTTTAAGGTAGGGGTTAAACCCTAAATTAACCCTAATGGTTAAGGTAAAATGGCTAAACCCTAAATTAACCCTAATGGTTAAGGTAAAATGGTTAAACCCTAAATTAACCCTAATGGTTGAGGTCAGGGGTTAAACCCTAAATTAACCCTAATGGTTAAGGTAGGGGTTAAACCCTAAATTAACCATAATGGTTAAGGTAGGGGTTAAACCCTAAATTAACCCTAATGGTTAAGGTAGGGGTTAAACCCTAAATTAACCCTAATGGTTAAGGTAAAATGGTTAAACCCTAAATTAACCCTAATGGTTAAGGTAGGGGTTAAACCCTAAATTAACCCTAATGGTTAAGGTAAAATGGTTAAACCCTAAATTAACCCTAATGGTTAAGGTAGGGGTTAAACCCTAAATTAACCCTAATGGTTAAGGTAGGGGTTAAACCCTAAATTAACCCTAATGGTTAAGGTAGGGGTTAAACCCTAAATTAACCCTAATGGTTAAGGTAGGGGTTAAGGAAAGGTTTAGATGTCCCAAGGATCCCAGATAGCATTTAGATGTCCCAAGGATCCCAGATAGCATTGACCATTGTGCATTATTCTGTCTCTTACATAGCAGGTGATGGGTTCTGACTTCTGAACTTGAAGTCCCTGGTTCGAGCCCAGGGCTGTTACACATTATTCGGTCTCTTTTACATAGCAGGTGTAAAGGAAAGACAGACAAGACAAGTAGGTGTGCAGTGCATTATGGTAGACATGCAGTGCATTATGGTCCTTGTAGTTTAACAAATAGCATCTAATTATACCAATCTGTGTGTGGGGTTGTTAGAGAAGAATGTGATTGTCAGCCCTAACAATCCATTCTAGCACCTCATCAGGCTCTGTAAAAGTATTCATTGATGACGTGTTCCTTCTATTCCAGGGGACAGCAGAGGAACTTCATCGATTCCACTCCTTCATCAATACAAGCAGTTAACATCTGAAATTCACCCTCACCTTTGATGCGCATGAAACAAGTTATCTGGACATTTTGATTAAGAAGGAGGGGTGTGGTTTTAGCACAGACCTATACAGGAAGCCGACGGACAGGAATTCCCTGTTACGTGGAGACACCCCTAAAAAAACAATTGTAATACTTGAGTAAAGGAAACATTTCAAATGTAAATTGGTAATTTTAATTTTGTAAATTAAAAAAACAAACATTACTGTTTGTACTTGTAGGTAACCAGATCGTGACTACAACTAAGTTACTAAGTCTTTAACCACACTGTGTTGTTACACTGGTGAGTAAAAACTCATGCTTCCTACACTTTAACTTTTTGTCTGAAAATAAAATGTACGTTTTACTGAACTGTAAAGGAAACATTTCAAATGTAAATTGGTAATTTTAATTTTGTAAATTTAAAACAAAAACATAACTGTTTGTACCACACTGTGTTGATACCCTTTAACTTTTTGTCTGAAAATAAAATCTACATTTTACTGAACTGGGTCCAGTCAGCAGATGGACTAGATGCCGCTTTGGTCGCCCGTTGTGACTCCGTCAATAATTCAGACCAGAGCAAGTTTGTATGAAGGTCTGGTTATTAAATGGGTACATAGTTCAATAGTAATATCCTCTAAATCGCTCTGGTGACAAACTTTGCTGCCCTGTTTCCAGTTGTCCACATGGCTGGGAGAACCTATTCAAGTAAGTAAATAGATTTTGAAAATGTAAAAACAACGATGTATTATTAGCTAACTAGTTGGCTAGCTAGCTATCTAGCCAACTTCAAATACTGTATAGATAGCTAACTAAGTGAATGAAATATCACCAGCTGTCTAACTTCATATTAGCTAGCTATCTAGCCAACTTCAAATACTGTATAGATAGCTAAGTGAATTAAATATCACCAGCTACCTAACTTCATAATAGCTATCTTGATGTATTTATCACTGTAAAAAACAAACTCCAAATGCATTTGTAGGTAGCTAGCTAACAGCCATGGAGGGTGAAAGGATAGCAGCCCCAACTGTCAGTGAGAGAGGAGGCTATTCTGGATAGGGAAGGTACTTTTGTGTAGTTCCTGACCCTAGAAGTGAGGACGGAGATAATAGTAACATAATATTCAGTGTGGTGTAATTTGACTATAATGAAGTGTGTTTCTTGTGAGGTTTTCTGTCCTCAGATAAAGAGTGCTATGAAAGCCAGTCTACATATGAAGAGGTCCCAATGAAGAGCAGTGGTTCTCAGTCCTGGGGACTCAAAGAGGCACATTGTTGTTTTTGCCTTAGCACTGCACAGCTGATTCAAATGATCAACTAATCATCAAGCTTCAAGTGGTATTTATGTATTCATTTGTGATGCCATCCTTGATATGATCCTGTTATTGTCACATGCTACACATGTACATATGTGTGCCCGTGCATCTATCAATCCAATGTTATCATGATTTGTTATCAGGGATATTATACTTTAGTAATCCACAATGACCTGGTGATGTAACAGTCTAATAATTACATTGTCTTCCATATTCCTACAGATACCTTGTAACTGGAGATTCCTGCAAAATGATTGCCTACAGTTAACGTGTAGGGCACTGCAAGGTTGGGTGACCAGGGTCATCTGGGACTGCCTCCTGGAGGAATTCAGGTGTGTGAAGGCTACCTGTGTCCTGTGTAACTTCATGAGGATGGACACGAGGACCAGGAGGGGATCTGCAGCTCGCCGCCGTGTCCCAGAGGAGGAGTCTGCTGCTCTGCAGGATGTTTCAAGGACGGGGTCCAACAACGCAGCAAGAGAGGCAATCCGTGTGCAGGAGATCTTCACCTCCTACTTCTTCAAAGAGGGTGCTGTTCCCTGGCAACACCATAGACTACACTATGCTCAACCAAAGGCTTTGCCATTCACATTGCAATAAGAGTATTCTTCCATTTACTTAGTTATGTCAACTGCAGTTATTCAATTCACAGTTTCTCTCCCTTTGATTTCTACTTCTCATGTGAGGGTACTGTTTAGGTAAGGGTGTGATGTCTGTGCAAAAACAAAACAGGCTGTTTTAAATCACCCATATTGAAAAAATGTAGAACAATTAGACACCCTATAACCCACACCTACACACTCATGTATCAATCTGATTGATGGATTGTGTTAAGCAGTAAGCAGGCTCAGGTGTATAACTGTGGCTCCTTCCACCATCAAAGAATAGGCAAGAGGGTCAACCATGGAGAATAGTAAGACACTTCATTATTTCTATAACTACACTATATTGTTTGTCCTTGTGTGTCCGTTCATGTTTTTCAGCATAAAGTACTCTGCAGCCACTTAGTGTGGTGTGGACACTAGGTGAGGCCACACACAGATTCCTGTTGAACACTGTCGCTTTAACTACCTTATTGTCTCAATAACAGTCTCTCTCCTTCACTTCATCCCTCTCTCCCCTTCTCCCTAAATCCTCTAGGTTATATCAGCTGTGTCGGTGAACCCCTCCTGCATCTGAACTGGCTACATAGAGGGCACAGCATGATCAGAGGTGAGAGGTCACTTGGTCAGGTCAACAGGAAGTATTATTAAAGAGATGCTTTACATTGAAATACAGATAGATGCAGTAGTCCCAGAGTTAATGATCCCAGGTCAGTTTATATTATACAGGAAGTATTATTAAAGAGATGCTTTACATTGAAACACAGATAGATGCAGTAGTCCCAGAGTTAATGATCCCAGGTCAGTTTTGCATTTCACCTCTTGATTGATGACTAACAATGTTAGAATAAAAAATAAAAACACAAGGCTTAAACATGCTCTCTCTCTCCATCTGTCTCTTGTCTGCAGATATGTTTTGATGTGAGAGGATGCCAACCCCCAGTCCCATCATCGACACCTCACCTGCTTTTAAGATAACCTTTGGGCCGACTAGAGACATTATTATGTAATTGTGATGAACTGAGAGAATATTTAGGTAGCACTGTGATTCATTAATCATGTGCTGCCTTCCCTGCTCCTATGTGCTTACCTCTTTCCCTTTCTGTCTTTTATACCTCTCTCTCCACCTCCTCTTTCTTCCTCTGTTTTTATAATGCACAACAGATGTGCATTGAAGGACAGATTGAACTTGTCTACTGGTTGAAATGAAGTGTAATGTGATGAAATACTCCACCTATCCTGTGTTTATCAGATCAATGCAGATGAAGGGCATTAGATGTTGAGATGAACCAGTGTTGGAGTATTTACATGATGCATAGGAAGTGTAGTGTTCTGTTTTTTAACATTATATTTCTGTATAAATGATTTAACTAGTTAAATCCTGTTTCTAGTCTATTAGTTACAATGTGTAACCATTGATGTCCCAGGACCAAGATTGGTAAACACTGTTGAAGTGTATAATTGTAATACATACATGAAGACACAGCGTCATTCAAAGACTGGAATTTGATTCTCCTGGTATTGGATATGACTGAAAAATTATCTCAAAGACATTCATACCTAAACTGCACCTTTATTTGCCAAGGTACAGTACATGATCAGTGAATATATTAAATGTACAGGCTACAATGTGGGGATCTCATGCATGGTAATAACTACATGTATATACGACTTGCATCCTTGGCACAACATGATATTATATTCTACTCAGTCCATAGGCTTCATTAATGTCATTCAGGCTGTTTTGAAGTTGATACAACTGGCTATGATAGCTGAGGTTCATAGCTAGGTTCTGAACTAATATGTATACCAAACGTTTGGGTCCATACACAGATCGGCTAGATAGCTAGCTACACATCCATGGGCATACAGGGATTTTAATCATCCACTGCACAATAAGCAAGAACATAGCTAGCTACGTGATTTCATCTATCTGCATGGCAAATATCAGCAAGACAAGCTTACAAAATTGTACATTCAATTTGCAGTAAATTCTTCAGCTAGCTAGATTCTTTACATCCACTATTACACAAAACGAAAGCCTGGTTTGCTGGTTGTTTCAGGAGACCCTAAAACAACCAGAATTACAATGTCATACTCATGTCACAACACCCATAAAGCTAGCCAGCTAGCTGGCTAAATCTTGATTTTTGTAAATTAATTTTGTTAAAAAAATGCATAATCGTTTGTCTCTACATTAACTAACATTCCTGTCAACTGTACATGTTTTTTGCATGATTAGTTATGACGTTATAATCCCTTACATTTGCTTCCATCCTACAGTTCTGTGTAGTGGTACCCCTCTCTCCTAGTATTTCTGTCCGCCATCTTTGATTCAGTTCAGTTCTGTGTAGTGGTACCCCTCTCTCCTAGTATTTCTGTCCGCCATCTATGCTGAAGAAAGTCTAACAGTCACTAGTGCAGCAGCAGCAGCCTCCCCTGGTCCTAGTGCCGACTTGTAAAAAGTTTAAGATTCGATGGAACGGTTGACGAAAATAAGAAATCACAGAAAAAATATATTGACTGATATTGAATTATTTAGGGGGGGGATAATTAATATTTTAGAACTAGCTATGTTCCTGATTCCTACCTACTTTTTGTCTGAACATTTAATTTACATTTTACTCAACTGCGTTACCCACTCCATTCAGCAGATGGTGGTCTGAATTCAAGGCTGTTGGTGTGACGTATAAGACTTTTAGGTTATGCTGCTACTGTGACGTATAATCTAGTGGACGGAACGCTTCTTTCAGCAGCAGCAACAGTTCGTCAGACGCCTCGGTAGCTTGCAAGTCAAAATAGACGAACCAATAAAGCTCTTTAGACACTTTAGTGTATATTAGCCACTGTATTTTAAACCCACTTCTGTCGTCTAGTTAGTTATCCCTTTTAATTTCATAATTTTCATATTTACGGTATTGTTTTATTCATCTATCCGGCTGGTTAAGTTAGCATTAGCCTAGCTAGCTAACATCTCCAACCATGAGGTCACTAAGCTACTCTCTTGTTAATGAAGAGGAGGTCTGCTGGACGGAGAAAGAAGCTCTGGTGAAAGAGGAGGAGGAAGAGGAGGATGTTACAGTTAAACAAGAAGTAGAGGGTGAGGCTATTACAGTTAAACAAGAAGTAGAGGGTGAGGCTGTTACAGTGAAAGAAGAGGAAGACGCGTTCAAAGAGGAAGAGGATTTTACAGTAAAAGAAGAGGAGGATGCAGCTTTTGGGGTGAAAGAGGAGGGGGAGATGACTGTCCACATCGAAAAAGGAGAAGGAGGAAAACTGGATATCTGGGCCCGGTTTCCCAACGCATTTTAAGGCATCCAATGGTTCTACGGATGAACTTAGCCATAAGATGGTTTTGAGAGACCGTTCCCTGATTAACACAAGTAAGTACTGTCTTAAAAACAGAGGCACAAACTCTGCAGTTGTTGAACTGATGTTTTTTTTATTTAACCTTTATTTAACCAGGTGGCCATGATGTCATAATGATAGTTTAACCAGGTGACCATGATGTCATAATGATAGTTTAACCAGGTGGCCATGATGTCATAATGATAGTTTAACCAGGTAGGCCAGTTGAGAACAAGTTATCATTTACAACTGCGACCTGGCCAAGATAAAGCAAAGCAGTGTGACACAGACAACAACACAGAGTTACACATGGAATAAATAAGCCAATAACACAATAAACAAGTCAATGACACAGTAGAAAAAAAGAAAGTCTATATATAGTGTGTGCAAAAGGCATGAGGAGGTAGGCAATAAATAGGCCATAGTAGCAAAGAATTACAATTTAGCAGATTAAC
>NW_024059579.1:0-33902 GCF_016432855.1 Salvelinus namaycush | reverse complement strand
CAATTTGGATGGTGTATCAATACACCCAGTCACTACAAAGATACAGACATCCTTCCTAACTCATTTGCCAGAGAGGAAGGAAACCACTCAGGGATTTCACCATGACTTTAAAACAGTTACAGAGTTTAATGGCTGTGATAGGAGAAAACTGAGGATAGATCAACAACATTGTACTGTAGTTACTCCACAATACTAACTTAAATAACAGAGTGAAAAGAAGGAAGCCTGTACAGTATACAAATATTCATTCTATTTGCAGTAAGGTGCAAAAGGAAAACTGCAAAAAATGTGGCAAAGAAATGTACTTTATGTCCTGAATACAAAGTGTTATGTTTGGGGCAAATCCAACAAAACATATCACTGAGTACTACTCTTCATATTTTCAAGCATGATGGTGGCTGCATCATGTTATTGATCAGCAAGGACTTGGGAGTTTTTAGGATAAAAATAAATGGAATAGAGCTAAGCACAGGCAAAATCTTACAGGAAACTCTGGTTCAGTCTGCTTTCCAACAGACCCTGAGAGACAAATTCACCTTTCAGCAGGTCAACAACCTAAAACACAAGGCCAAATATACAGTGGTTGTTTACCAAGCTGAAATGGAATGTTCCTGAGTGGCCTAGTTACAGTTTTGACTTAAATCGGTTTGAAAATCTATGACAAGATTTGAAAATGGCTCTCTAGCAATGATCAGCAACCAACATGACAGAGCTTGAAGCATTTAAAAAATAATTCAATCTAGGTGTGCAAAGCTCTTAGAGACTTACCTACAAAGACTCACAGCTGTAATCACTGCGAAAGGTGATTCTAACATGTATTGACTCAGGGGTGTGAATACTTATAAAAATGTGATATTTCTGTATTTCATTTTAAATACATTTGACAAATATCGCTAGTGCACGATGTGACAAGAACATCCCTGCCGGTCAAACCCTCCCCTAACCCGGACGATGTTGAGCCAATTGTGCACCGCCCCATGGGTCTCCCGGTCGCGACCGGCTGCGACAGAGCCTGGACTCAAACCAGGATCTCTAGTGGCACAGCTAGGACTGTGATACAGTGCGTTAGACCACTGCGCCACTTGGGAGGACAGCAATTTTTATTTTTTTAATCAATTTTGAATTATGGCTGCATCACCAGAAAATGTGGAATAAGTCAAGTGGTATGAATACTTTCTGAAGGCTCTGTATAACCACTACACTATCCTCTGTTAGTGTACACTATACCACACATTTTTTACCACTGCACTATCCTCTGTTAGTGTACACTATACCACACATTTTTAACCACTACACTATCCTCTGTTAGTGTACACTATACCACACATTTTTTACCACTGCACTATCCTCTGTTAGTGTACACTATACCACACATTTTTTACCACTACACTATCCTCTGTTAGTGTACACTATACCACACATTTTTAACCACTACACTATCCTCTGTTAGTGTACACTATACCACACATTTTTAACCACTACACTATCCTCTGTTAGTGTACACTATACCACACATGTTTTACCACTACACTATCCTCTGTTAGTGTACACTATACCACACATTTTTAACCACTACACTATCCTCTGTTAGTGTACACTATACCACACATTTTTAACCACTACACTATCCTCTGTTAGTGTACACTATACCACACATTTTTAACCACTACACTATCCTCTGTTAGTGTACACTATACCACACATTTTTAACCACTACACTATCCTCTGTTAGTGTACACTATACCACACATTTTTAACCACTACACTATCCTCTGTTAGTGTACACTATACCACACATGTTTTACCACTACACTATCCTCTGTTAGTGTACACTATACCACACATTTTTAACCACTACACTATCCTCTGTTAGTGTACACTATACCACACATTTTTAACCACTACACTATCCTCTGTTAGTGTACACTATACCACACATTTTTAACCACTACACTATCCTCTGTTAGTGTACACTATACCACACATTTTTAACCACTACACTATCCTCTGTTAGTGTACACTATACCACACATTTTTAACCACTACACTATCCTCTGTTAGTGTACACTATACCACACATTTTTAACCACTACACTATCCTCTGTTAGTGTACACTATACCACACATTTTTAACCACTACACTATCCTCTGTTAGTGTACACTATACCACACATTTTTAACCACTACACTATCCTCTGTTAGTGTACACTATACCACACATGTTTTACCACTACACTATCCTCTGTTAGTGTACACTATACCACACATTTTTAACCACTACACTATCCTCTGTTAGTGTACACTATACCACACATTTTTAACCACTACACTATCCTCTGTTAGTGTACACTATACCACACATTTTTTACCACTACACTATCCTCTGTTAGTGTACACTATACCACACATTTTTAACCACTACACTATCCTCTGTTAGTGTACACTATACCACACATTTTTAACCACTACACTATCCTCTGTTAGTGTACACTATACCACACATGTTTTACCACTACACTATCCTCTGTTAGTGTACACTATACCACACATTTTTAACCACTACACTATCCTCTGTTAGTGTACACTATACCACACATTTTTAACCACTACACTATCCTCTGTTAGTGTACACTATACCACACATGTTTTACCACTCCACTATCCTCTGTTAGTGTACACTATACCACACATTTTTAACCACTACACTATCCTCTGTTAGTGTACACTATACCACACATGTTTAACCACTACACTATCCTCTGTTAGTGTACACTATACCACACATTTTTAACCACTACACTATCCTCTGTTAGTGTACACTATACCACACATTTTTTACCACAACACTATCCTCTGTTAGTGTACACTATACCACACATTTTTAACCACTACACTATCCTCTGTTAGTGTACACTATACCACACATTTTTAACCACTACACTATCCTCTGTTAGTGTACACTATACCACACATGTTTTACCACTACACTATTCTCTGCAATTAGACTGCACGATGACAATGTTTAAATCAACCTGTACTGCTCTGGCGTTCCGCCAGCGGAACTCCTCCCACATTCCACTGAAAAGGCAGAGCGCGAAATTCAAAATATATTTTTTAGAAATATTTAACTTTCACACATTAACAAGTCCAATACAGCAAATGAAAGGTACACATCTTGTGAATCCAGCCAACATGTCCGATTTTTTAAAAATGTTTTACAGCGAAAACAGCACGTATATTTATGTTAGCTCACCACCAAATACAAAAAAGGACAGACATTTTTCACAGCACAGGTAGCATGCACAAAGCCAACCTAACTAACCAAGAACCAACCAAACTAACCAACAAACAACTTCATCAGATGACAGTCTTATAACATGTTATTCAATAAATCTATGTTTTGTTCGAAAAATGTGCATATTTCAGGTATAAATCATAGTTTACATTGCAGCTACAATCAGAAATTGCACCGAAAGCAGACAGAATAATTACAGACACCAACGCCAAATACCTAAATACTCATCATAAAACATTTCTGAAAAATACATAGTGTACAGCAAATGAAAGACAGGCATCTTGTGATTCCAGCCAATATTTCCGATTTATTAAGTGTTTTACAGCGAAAACACAATATAGTGTTATATTAGCTTACCACAATAGCCAGAAACACAAGCCATTTCCCAGCAGCAAAAGTTAGCGATCGTAACAAACCAGTAAAAGATATATAATTTTTGACTAACCTTGATATTCTTCATCAGATGACAGTCCTATAACATCAGGTTATACATACACTTATGTTTTATTCGAAAATGTGCATATTTAGAGCTGAAATCAGTGGTTATACATTGTGCTAACGTAGCTACTTTTTCCCACAACGTCCGGATTTTTTTCTGACACTTTCTGACACACATATTCTGACCAAATAGCTATTCATAAACATACCTAAAAAATACATGTTGTATAGGAAATGATAGATCCACTAGTTCTTAATGCAATCGCCGTGTTAGAATTCTAAAAATAACTTCATTACGACATACAGCTTCGGTATAGCTAGAGAGTACCCAAAAGCTGGGCGCCAACGACTAGTTCACATGTACGACAGATATATGAAATAGCATCATAAAATGTTTCCTACTTTTGCTGATCTTTCATCAGAATGTTGGACAAGGGGTCCTTTGTCGGGAACAATCGTTGTTTGGATTTAGAACGTCCTTTTTCCCTCTCGATTTAGCAAGCACACTAGCCAAGTGGCACGAAGCTCTCCATGTCAACAAACGGAAGAGAACGGAACACGGCAAAACTCCCGAAAAAATTTCAATAATCTGATTAAACTATATTGAAAAAACATACTTTACGATGATATGGTCACATGTATCAAATAAAATCAAAGCCGGAGATAGTAGTCGCCTATAACGAAAGCTTTTCAGAAGGCAATTCCAGGTCCAACCTCGCGCCTTCCTGAAAACAGGAAACTGGTGACACGTCATGCCAAGAGGATTTATTCCATCTCAGACCAAGATAAACACCCCATTTCTTCTCTCACTGCCTCTTGACATCCAGGGGAAGGTGTATGACGTGCATGTATACTAATACGTATCATGCCCATTTATAGGCAGGACCTAGAAGAGAGCATCGATTTCAGATTTTCCACTTCCTGTCAGGAAGTTTGTGCCAAATGAGTTCTGTTTTACTCACAGATATAATTCAAACGGTTTTAGAAACTAGAGAGTGTTTTCTATCCTAAAGTAATAATAATATGCATATTGTACGAGCAAGAATTGAGTACGAGGCCGTTTAAATTGGGCACGTTTTTCCCCCAAAGTGAAAACAGCGCCCTCTGTCCTCAACAGGTTAAATCAATGGTTCAGATTGGTGTTTCACTTGGAGGCTTTGGTAGTTGTATTAGTCTTTGAGAAGGGAAGAGAGAGGGAGGGAGGAAAGGATCTGAGGGATGTGAAAGAGGAGAACATAAAGATTTTGGTGGGGTAGACACTAGAAAGGCTAGGGAGGTGTGAGAGGCATGAGAGAAGACTAACAAGAGAATGGGAAGAGGTGTACAGGAAGAGGGAGGTTGGTTGGCTGATATGTCTGTGCCTATTGTCTGGAGCCCCTGCTGCTGTCGCCTGGAGCCCCCGCCACCCAGTCACAGAATAGGACGTAGTTAGATCTGCCTAGCCCTATTCCTTTCTGCACACAGACAGTCAATTAGAGATTCATTAATATGGCAGATGAGTTGTTATGGATTGAATAAGTGACCTGGGCTGTGGAGCAGTGGGCATGGTTGTGGAGACTAGGAGGTTTGGGTCCGTGGGGAAATGAGAGGCTCCTCACCCTGGCCCTATATTAATAACTTCTGTTTAGTCTTGATAATGTCAGCTAATTAGTTAATCAAGGACAATGGAACCAGTACATACACCTCCTGCTAAAGCAGCTTTTGTCTGGGTCAATGAACAAAATAACCGGTGACTAGAGCCAGGAAATAATCTTCAATTCACATCCTCCCTCCATGTCTTGGCTGGCTGGCTGTCACAGCTGGGGTGGCAGGTAGCCTGGTGGTTAGAGCGTTGGGCCAGTAATCGAAAGGTTGCTAGATCGAATCCCCGAGCTGACAAGGTAAAAATCTGTCGTTCTGCCCCTGAACAAGGCAGTTAACCCACTGTTCCCTGGTAGGCCATCATTGCAAATAAGAATTTGTTCTTAACTGACTTGCCAGGTTAAATAAAAAATGGTAACCTTTGTGGGTATGGTGTAGCCAAGGCTCACAGAAGACATTCATCACATTGGTTAATTGAATTCACACTAATTGATGAATGAGAAAATTACACAATGGTATATAATGATATGCTATAGCATCTAATGAAACAATGTAATAGGATAATGTTAAAACATGAGATGCTGTCCATGCATTAAGACTAGTCCAAGAGGTTGGATTTAAAGCCTACCCAGGTTGGGTGGGATGAAACACAGTGGGCATTGACCAACTGTCCCAGCAGACTTTGGACCTGCCATCATTTAATGAGTAATACCCTGTTTCCCCATAATCAATTAGCAGACTGTTCATTAGTGGGTCCATTCATTATGTTGGTGTGTCAGGGACTGGACAGGAGGGGCGTGGTGTGGTCCTGCTGTCGCCCCTGGGATGGTGGCGCCCTTCTCCCGTGGCCCCTCAGACATGACAGGGCTCACACGCTCACACACCATCCTGCATCTAAACAGGATACACACAGCCATTACTCTGCTGTTACACAGTCAAGGAAGAGTCACTCTGCACACTCTAGTGAACAACACGTTAGTGTTACACAGCCAAGGAAGAGTCACTCTGCACACTCTAGTGAACAACACGTTAGTGTTACACAGCCAAGGAAGAGTCACTCTGCACACTCTAGTGAACAACACGTTAGTGTTACACAGCCAAGGAAGAGTCACTCTGCACACTCTAGTGAACAACACGTTAGTGTTACACAGTCAAGGAAGAGTCACTCTGCACACTCTAGTGAACAACACGTTAGTGTTACACAGCCAAGGAAGAGTCACTCTGCACACTCTAGTGAACAACACGTTAGTGTTACACAGTCAAGGAAGAGTCACTCTGCACACTCTAGTGAACAACACGTTAGTGTTACACAGCCAAGGAAGAGTCACTCTGCACACTCTAGTGAACAACACGTTAGTGTTACACAGCCAAGGAAGAGTCACTCTGCACACTCTAGTGAACAACACGTTAGTGTTACACAGCCAAGGAAGAGTCACTCTGCACACTCTAGTGAACAACACGTTAGTGTTACACAGCCAAGGAAGAGTCACTCTGCACACTCTAGTGAACAACACGTTAGTGTTACACAGCCAAGGACGAGTCACTCTGCACACTCTAGTGAACAACACGTTAGTGTTACACAGCCAAGGAAGAGTCACTCTGCACACTCTAGTGAACAACACGTTAGTGTTACACAGCCAAGGAAGAGTCACTCTGCACACTCTAGTGAACAACACGTTAGTGTTACACAGTCAAGGAAGAGTCACTCTGCACACTCTAGTGAACAACACGTTAGTGTTACACAGTCAAGGAAGAGTCACTCTGCACACTCTAGTGAACAACACGTTAGTGTTACACAGTCAAGGAAGTGTTGAATTAGCGTTACACGACCACGTTAGCATCCTAGTAGTACTTCTCATTATGAGACATTCCATTACCCGTGTTCCTCCCAGCCCTCTCCTCTCCCGTGTTGCGCTAGCTAGCTAGTGAGCTGCAGTAGATATCATTAATGTAGCACAGATGTTCCATTATTCCCCCGTGTTTCAGGCCTCATTGCTGGAGCCTACCAGTATGCTACTGCTGCTGCTGCTACTGCATTAGCTCCCAAGCTCTTTTCAGTGCATTTTTTTATTTAAGCACACTTAGATTTGCTACATGTGTGTGGTATATGTGTGTGTGCGTGCGCGTATGTATCATGCATGTGTGTGTGTGTGTGTCTCTGCATGATAAAAATGGCTAGAGCGGTTGAGAGTGTGGCTCTGTGTAATTGCCAGTGGTGTAGAGGTATGATTAGGGGCAGAGGGAGATTAAAACGGTAAGATATATGGCCCTATGATGGATGAGAGCTGTTTGGGGATCAATTAAGCAATAATAAATTAATTCTGCTAGTGACATGCTCATTAAGCACTTGGTAAAATGGAGGAGGAAACGTGTCACATTTTTCTTCCTTGTCCTTGCCTGCCTTGTCTCTTGCGATGGGAACGAGGAGGAAAGAAGCGATGTGAAATCAATCACTGATAGAGTTACAGTCTAATATGAGCTAGTATTATTTATCTAATACCTAATGTGCTCCTTCAAGCCACCAGTGAGTACTGTAGAGTGGAGGTATTTTCTCAGGTTGTGATTGTCATGTTCTGGGTCTGTTCTGGTTGTTGGGTTGGTGGAACTGCCTACTGAGCATCTTGGTTGGACTGCTAAATAGTTAAATAGTTAACCAAATAGATCTGCATTGACTCTTTTTGCACTAACTCTTTTGAGCCAGATGCTACTGTTGACCATCTGTCACTTTATTCCTAGTTATATGTACATATCTACATTAATTACCTCGTACCCCCGCACATCCACTCAGTACTGGCACAACGTGTATATAGCCAAGTTATTATCGTTACTCATTGTGTTTTTATTATTACGTGTTTTACTTTTCTATTATTTCTCTATTTTCCTTCTGCATTGTTGGGAACGGCCCGTAAGTAAGTAATTCACTGTTATTCCACACCGGTTGTTTACGAAGCATGTGACAAATAATATTTGATTTGAATTGATCAGACACTAAACTGAGGAGACCTGCAGAACCATTTGACCTCTCTATGTTGTGTCACAACAGAATTCTGTCCTGGTATTCCACATCCTGGCTCCATCCTTTGTGTTGTGCTGTTGCAGATTGTGGCGTGAGCAGAACATAACAGAGAAGAATCAGCTCATTACGGGAGGTGCTCCTATCTAAGAGCCGCTGAGTGACTCAGCCAGGGGAGCTAACAGATGTGAGCAACAGCTGCCATGTTGAGTGTCAACCTTCTCCAAGCTGTCAGACTCCATTTTCCCCGCGCCGCGTGCCCCTAAATAATGTGTTGTCTTAATTAATTTGCTACCATGTAATGGATTCTAATATTTAACATGATCCCGTTGCAGTGCGCAATTAGTGGCTAGTTCCACCTAGTAACACTTCCATATTAATGAAGTGTCCCAGGGGTTGGAGCGGCTGCTGTGGTGGGAGTGGTGACGGTATGCAGATTGTGCCATAGGAGCGGGCAGCTGGATAGATGTGTACCCAGATTGGCAGGTGGCAAGCCAGTGGTGGAGGGCCCATCAGTCTGCCTGGTGTTGCAGGTGCTGTCTCGCCATGGCACCTGGGCAGGGGTGACCCCCACCCCCCGGCTCACAGGAGGAAGGCAGAGACGAGAAAACGGAGGCCAGTGCCAGGCTACAGTGGGCATGCTCAGTCCAGTGCCCAGGCAGATGTCTGTTCAGGGGGTAGCCCTGGGGGGTGAGGGGATGAGGTTGCTTATTGAGCAGATGTTTTAGGGGTCTCTGTTTGTGTTTAATCTGGCCAGTGAAAAGCAGTGAGGAGACTGTAGAGAGGATGTTAGTGTGAGCCCTGCTGTTGCTTCCCCTCCTGAGACAACCTCTCCTGCCCCCTTCCCTAGCTTCTCTCTGGTGAGGGGTGGGGAGAGACTTTGGGGACATGGTCCATTAACCAGCAGAGGCAGGATTGGAATCAGCCTTTCAGTTTTGTTCTTGCCATCTGATTCACCCTGCTCTCTGCTGCCTGTTTGCTAACATGCAGTGTCATCAAGCATGGCATGGTTGAGTTGTGCCATATAGTCAGACCTCTCAGGGGTTGACGGGGGTGTTGTAGCTCGGTGGTTGGCATGACTTTCTCTGTGTCCTTTATGATTCTGCCTTACAGCAGTTTGGGGGAAATTGTTGCCAATTAAGGTGGAATGTGTGAAATTCAGAGGCATGTCAGCTTAGTCACTAGACAACTGAGGTATTTTACCTCCCTCCTTCAGAGAGAGAGCGAGAGAGAGAGAGAGAGAGGTGGCGCTCCCTCCATCCCCAGCCTGTTTGTGTTCTGTGATGTATGGAGGGAAACAGATTGCAGTCTTCATTAAGCCGTGAAGTTGTTTCCATCCTGACAGCAGTGGAGGCTGCTGAGGGGAGGACGGCTCATAATAATGTCTGGAATGGAGTCAATGGAATGGTATCAAGCATGTGGTTTCCATGTATGTCTGTCCGTCTGTCCGTCTGTCCGTCTGTCCGTCTGTCCGTCTGTCCGTCTGTCCGTCTGTCCGTCTGTCTGTCTGTCTCTTTTTCTATCTTTATCTCTCTCTTTCTACCCCCTTTCACTCCTAAACAACTATAGAGCTTTGTTCCCTGTGAGGCACTTCCAATTTAGGGACAGAACTAGGTCTTATTGAATATGGATCATGGCCGGGTAATGACTGTGTCTGCAGGCCAGACCATTGGAGGCTGAAAGATTGGGAATCAGATAAATGCTGTGTGGAAATGAAATCCTAAAGGCCAAGGTGCTTTATCACTGGCCTGCTAGTGTCTGTCATTCCCTCTGCTGTCTGCATCCCAGCTGAATTATAACCCGCAGAGAGGAGAGAAGAGAGGGATGACTACTGACTACAACCCATAGACTATAACTCTCTCTCGTTCTCGCTCTCTCTCATTCTCTCTCTCTCTCTCTCTCTCTCTCTCTCTCTCTCTCTCTCTCTCTCTCTCTCTCTCTCTCTCTCTCTCTCTCCCTCCCCCCTCTCTCCCCCCTTTATCTATCTCTCTCCCCCTTTCTCTACCTCTGTCCCCCCTCTCCCCCCTTTCTATATCTCTCTCTCCCCCTCTCTCTATCTCTCTCCCCCTCTCCCCCTTTTCTCTATCTCTTTCTCCCCCCCTCCCCCCTTTCTCTATATCTTTCTCCCCCCTCTCCCACCTTTCTCTATCTCTCTCCATCTCTATCCCCCTTTCTCTATCTCTCTCCCCCTCTCTCCCCCTCTCCCCCCTTTCTCTATCTCTCTCCCCCTCTCTCCATCTCTCTCCCCCCTTTCTCTATCTCTCTCCCCCTCTCTCCCCCTCTCTCCCCCCTTTCCCTTTCTCTCGCTCTTTCTTATTAATGGCCTCCTCTTTTAATCATACAATGATGAAAGCTGTTTTCTATGTTTAATTGGCGGTCAGGACTTCTCAATGTCTTTGTTCTGTGTAGTTCCAGTCTTCAGTGGCATACATTTGTATGAGCTGAATTGGTGAGCTCAACCCTTTGAGCAGATAAAGTGGCCTAGGAGGGTAGAGCAGCGGGTACCTTGGTGGAGTACTACTGCCGTTGTTCTGCTGACATGGCCTTTACTCATTACTAGAAGAATAAACCGTCTTCACACATTCCTAAATGAAAATAAATATACTGAGATATTCTCCAGTTTTTAAAAAGTACACACCATAACAATAACAAAAAGCCATCTGCCACAGTTCTTTAGGGGCTTGCTTGTCTTTGTAGTGTTTCACTTCCATCCAATGGAAAGAAAGCAATATTTTAAAACCACAGATACATGAACTCTTTATTGCCCTCTATATATACCTTAACCAGCCCATATATTCTGGCTAGCAACCATCACTTTGAAATACCCACCTGCTACAGTCAATTGGGGTCCACCAAATCAATTCCAACGCTCTCCCAATCTCCTCCTCCCTGCACCCCTTTCTCCAACCCTCTCTCTCTCTTTTGCTCTCTCTCTCTCTTTTGCTCTCTCTCTCTCTCTCTCTCTCTCTCTCTCTCTCTCTCTCTCTCTCTCTCTCTCTCTCTCTCTCTCTCTCTCTCTCTCTCTCTCTCTCTCTCTCTATTTCTCTCCCCTCTCCTCCAATTGTTTTTTTATGAAGTGGCTTGGGATGTGGCAGCTGGTGAGTGTTTCCACCATTTATTGCTTACAAAAGAAAGGTGGACCAAAAGAGAAAAGTCAATTTTGTGGCCCCAGCCCAGTGGCTTCCTATTAGATTGTAAATATGTAACTGTTATTAAGGAGCGTGTTGTAGAGAACGCTTTGGTGGCTTCACAAATAGGTACTGGAAGAGGGTCCTGAAGGGTAATGACCCCTTCCCCTTTAAACACACACCCACACACAGACACACACACACCGTTGCGCACCAGCCCCATCCAGTGTTCTGCACATAATTGCATGTTTAAGAATGATTTAAAAGCATTCTATATGTTTTCATGGGTGCTACGATTTTTCAAACAAGTCTTTCTAATTCAACAAGACACCTCTATAAGTCAACAATGGAAAGGTACAAACACATCTAGAATGATATCCTACTGAGAACATGATGTTTCACCAAGCCCCTGATAGCAACGTTACACAGGCATGTCTATTATGATAATACTCTGCCTTTTCACACAATGGAGAGACACAGTACAGTGGTGGGCTTGTTATGTTGTTGAAGGTTAGAGGAGAGAGAGCGTGGTAATATTTACTGAGTCTGCCTCCCTCTCCGTCTCACCCCTGCTACGCCAGCGTTTGAGCCTCACTGCCGGGGGACATGTTGTGCACCAGAGCCCCTCTCTCCCCTCCCCCACTCCCCCCTTCACAAGCCCCCCATGTACACCTCACACAGGGGCACACACTTCCTCAAAGATGGTCACACAATCTATCTTACACATGATAAATGAGAGAGTGAAGGATAACTGGCTCAGAAGCACTGCATCAGTACAACCACAATTAAAAGAGATGGTGTGTCTCCGTTTACACTCATGCCTGTATTGTTTAATGTAAACACGTGCATGCACACAAATACACTGCAGATTCAACGATAACTGTGGGGTTAAGAGTTATAAGACACAGCTTACTCACGACAACACACACACACAAACAAACAAACAAACAAACAAACAAACAAACAAACAAACAAACAAACAAACAAACAAACAAACAAACAAACACAAACAAACAAACAAACAAACCACATCTGCATCCCAAATAGAAATCTGTCTGCATTGTTTCATTATGTGAGCATTAGGGCCAGTTCATTCTGAGGCAAATTCCACCGGTCAATGCCCCCTGGTCAATGCCCAATCCGCAGAGACCTTCCACTCAATTCCAATCCAACTTCCCCCAATACCATGGACAGATGGAGGTCCAGTGAATCAATTCCATCAATGTGAGGATCAACCTCCAACTCTGTAGTCTATTAAGTCTGAAGGCTGCTGACTCAGACATTCACGGTCTGTTTATTCGTTTTCATATCGATGTTTATTGTAGGTTTACCATAGCCATAATGGCCATCATTGTGTTTGTGTTTGTGTGTGGGAGGGTCACTGTTCAGAGGACCTCCAGGAAGCAGCATAGACTGACTGTAATCCTAAAGCTGTCTGTGTGTGTGGGAGGGTCACTGTTCAGAGGACCTCCAGGAAGCAGCATAGACTGACGGTAATCCTAAAGCTGTCTGTGTGTGTGGGTGTTGGGGTTGGTGTATGCGTCTCTCTATCTATGCCTGCACCAATAGCAGCACTAGTTGTAAAGAGAGATCCAGTGCTCCTTGTGAGAGGGGGAGGTGGTTGAGGAGGCAGAGCTGTAGCCCTGTAGCAGTGGCTGGTCTGTAGGGAGGGGAGGGGGTGTCGAGGAGGTAGAGCTGTAGCCCTGTAGCAGTTACTGGTCTGTAGGGAGGGGAGGGGGGGGGGGGGGGGGGGTCGAGGAGGCAGACCTGTAGCCCTGTAGCAGTGGCTGGTCTGTAGAGAGGGGAGGGGGGGGGTCGAGGAGGCAGAGCTGGAGCCCTGTAGCAGTGGCTGGTCTGTAGGGAGGGGAGGGGGGGTCGAGGAGACAGAGCTGTAGCCCTGTAGCAGTGGCTGGTCTGTAGGGAGGGGAGGGGGGGGTCGAGGAGGCAGAGCTGTAGCCCTGTAGCAGTGGCTGGTCTGTAGGGAGGGGGGGGGGGGGGGGGGGGTCGAGGAGGCAGAGCTGTAGCCCTGTAGCAGTGGCTGGTCTGTAGGGAGGGGAGGGGGGGGGGTCGAGGAGGCAGAGCTGTAGCCCTGTAGCAGTGGCTGGTCTGTAGGGAGGGGGGGGGGGGGGGGGGGGTCGAGGAGGCAGAGCTGTAGCCCTGTAGCAGTGGCTGGTCTGTAGGGAGGGGGGGGGGGGGGGTCGAGGAGGCAGAGCTGTAGCCCTGTAGCAGTGGCTGGTCTGTAGGGAGGGGAGGGGGGGGTCGAGGAGGCAGAGCTGTAGCCCTGTAGCAGTGGCTGGTCTGTAGGGAGGGGGGGGAGGGGGTCGAGGAGGCAGAGCTGTAGCCCTGTAGCAGTTACTGGTCTGTAGGGAGGGGGGGGGGGGGTCGAGGAGGCAGAGCTGTAGCCCTGTAGCAGTGGTTGGTCAGTAGGGAGGGGAGGGGGGGGGTCGAGGAGGCAGAGCTGTAGCCCTTTAGCAGTGGCTGGTCTGTAGGGAGGGGAGGGGGGGTCGAGGAGGCAGAGCTGTAGCCCTGTAGCAGTTACTGGTCTGTAGGGAGGGGGGGGGGGGGGGGGGGGGTCGAGGAGGCAGAGCTGTAGCCCTGTAGCAGTGGCTGGTCTGTAGGGAGGGGAGGGGGGGGTCGAGGAGGCAGAGCTGTAGCCCTGTAGCAGTGGCTGGTCTGTAGGGAGGGGAGCTACGGCAGTGTGGGGCTGCAGGCCCTGTCTGTGTGTGTGGAGCTTGGGGAGGGATGGAGAGAGAGAGAGAGAGAGGAGGGCAGCTAGCGCTAGCTGCATAATACATGCGCTCCTGCGGCACTCTCTAAAGCATAATTACACTCATCAAAGGCAGGAGGGCCCGTCTCGCCCACTGACTCTTAGCTGAAACAAAGGCTCATCACAAAACACACCCACGGCCTGGTTCTCTGGCCATGTTACTGTACACACACCACGGTATACACCATAGTGTGAGTTTATTAACCAAGTTGTGTATTTGAACCCGGTATCCCTGAGAATACTGCTACAGTGTTATATGATGAGGATTATTCCTCCTATGCAGCACCCTGGCATGGCCCATGCTGGCAGCTAGGGCCCTAACCAGTTATGTCTATGTTAAACCCTGGCATGGCCCATGCTGGCAGCTAGGGCCCTAACCAGTCATTTCTATGTTAAACCCTGGCATGGCCCATGCTGGCAGCTAGGGCCCTAACCAGTCATGTCTATGTTAAACCCAGGCATGGCCCATGCTGGCAGCTAGGGCCCTAACCAGTCATTTCTATGTTAATCCCAGGCATGGCCCATGCTGGCAGCTAGGGCCCTAACCAGTCATGTCTATGTTAAACCCAGGCATGGCCCATGCTGGCAGCTAGGGCCCTAACCAGTCATTTCTATGTTAAGTGTCCTAGAAAGGTTAAGTAGCCTCTCCTTCAACTGTCCTGCAAGTTCAGAGCCCTAAACTAGTGTGCATGGATGATCTCTCTCTTTTCCTTCCATCCATCCATCCTCCCTTGCTTGCTTGCTTCCTTCCTTCATGTTGGCATATAGAAGGCCTGGGCAGAGGAGCTCTGTTTAAAGGAGCAGCATGGGCCATGCCTGGGTTTAACTTTGTCTTTGATTCATTCATTCTTCTAAATAAATACAAGTCAACGTCATTCATTTCCACTTCTCACTGCTCAAAGGTCACACAGAGCATTGTATCACTTGGCAAACCATGCCTGAGTTCTGGATCCCTCCCCAGCTCCGCTCTCAAATTCAGCTCCACGCTCCACTGTCTGCCCCTCTCCGCCCCCCTGTCTCTCCCTCTGATCCCCCTGCACCCCCTGTGTCCCTGGGAAAAGGTCAAGGTTGTGTGTGAGCTGTTGGCTCTGTGTCCAGGCTGGGTGTGTGTGGTGAGCATACATCCATAGGGAGAGGCCACGGGGGGGTTGTGTTGGAGTCCATGTGTGGGCTGTGGGTACATGAGAGTGGAGGGAGGTGTGACAGAGACATGGGACTCTGCTGCCTCATACCGCCATGCTGCTACAACAGGATGCAGAGGATCAGAGCTGGAGGAAGGAGACATTCACACACTCAGTGAGGCAGAGCAGCTGAAAGTAATTGCTACAAATGAGCAGTTGGAAACGGACTGTCATGAGTGTTTTTCACGTGTGTCTCTGTCTGTCTTTATGTTGCTGTGTTCATCTGTGTAGATACTGTAAACACAGCACACATTCCTTTATAGGAGCGCAACACACACACACACACACACACACACACACACACACACACACACACACACACACACACACACACACACACACACACACACACACACATTGCGGGTGGGGGTTTATTAGTAGTTGAAACACAGAACAGTGGAAATGATCACATAGTCCTAGTAATGTTTTGATTGTGCTTGTTTTATGTGCTGATAAAATGTTCCTGTTTTTAACTGGGTTTAGGGGAACTGCAGATAAGAGCAGTCCCTCTCTCACACACATGCGTGCAGACACTTCCAGCTAATTAAACAGAGAGGCTGCCAATACCAAGCATGTGACAGTCACAGGGATGGCCCACTGAGGTGGCACAATGTAGACCTCTGCCATGTGACAGTCACAGGGATGGCCCACTGAGGTGGCACAATGTAGACCTCTGCCATGTGACAGTCACAGGGATGGCCCACTGAGGTGGCACAATGTAGACCTCTGCCATGTGACAGTCACAGGAATGGCCCACTGAGGTGGCACAATGTAGTCCTCTGCCATGTGACAGTCACAGGGATGGCCCACTGAGGTGGCACAATGTAGTCCTCTGCCATGTGACAGTCACAGGGATGGCCCACTGAGGTGGCACAATGTAGACCTCTGCTATGTGACAGTCACAGGGATGGCCCACTGAGGTGGCACAATGTAGACCTCTGCCATGTGACAGTCACAGGGATGGCCCACTGAGGTGGCACAATGTAGACCTCTGCCATGTGACAGTCACAGGGATGGCCCACTGAGGTGGCACAATGTAGTCCTCTGCCACATTACTTCCTCTCTGAGACACTGTGCCAAACAGGCTCAATAATCACACACACACACACACACACACACACACACACACACACACACACACACACACACACTCCAGTCTGACAGCATTCTCCTCTGTCCAGCACTTGTTCTAGTTCTTAATAGTTTACCTGGGTTTTTCCCATGCTGTTCAATCAGTTTTAAATAGTTTACCTGGGTTTTTCCCATGCTGTTCAATCAGTTTTAAATAGTTTACCTGGGTTTTTCCCATGCTGTTCAATCAGTTTTAAATAGTTTACCTGGGTTCTTCCCATGCTGTTCAATCAGTTTTAAATAGTTTACCTTGGTTTTTCCCATGCTGTTCAATCAGTTTTAAATAGTTTACCTGGGTTCTTCCCATGCTGTTCAATCAGTTTTAAATAGTTTACCTGGGTTTTTCCCATGCTGTTCAATCAGTTTTAAATAGTTTACCTGGGTTTTTCCCATGCTGTTCAATCAGTTTTAAATAGTTTACCTGGGTTCTTCCCATGCTGTTCAATCAGTTTTAAATAGTTTACCTGGGTTTTTCCCATGCTGTTCAATCAGTTTTAAATAGTTTACCTGGGTTCTTCCCATGCTGTTCAATCAGTTTTAAATAGTTTACCTGGGTTTTTTCCCATGCTGTTCAATCAGTTTTAAATAGTTTACCTGGGTTCTTCCCATGCTGTTCAATCAGTTTTAAATAGTTTACCTGGGTTCTTCCCATGCTGTTCAATCAGTTTTAAATAGTTTACCTGGGTTTTTCCCATGCTGTTCAATCAGTTTTAAATAGTTTATGTCACGTTCCTGACCTGTTTTCTCTTGTTTTTGTATGTGTTTAGTTGGTCAGGGCGTGAGTTGGGGTGGGCATTCTATGTTATGTGTTTCTATGTTTAGGTTCATTGTCATTTAGCCTGATATGGTTCTCAATCAGGGACAGGTGTTTTACGTTTCCTCTGATTGAGAACCATATTTAGGTAGGTTGTTCACACTGTTTGTTTGTGGGTGGTTGTCTTCCGTGTCTGTGTCTGTGCACCACACGGGACTGTTTCGTTTGTTCGTTCGGTTGTGTAGTCTGTACCTGTTCATGCGTTCTTCGTGTATATGTAAGTTCTCTAGTTCAGGTCTGTCTACGTTCGTTTATTTGTTTTGTAGTTTGTTGAAGTATTTTCGTGTTTCGTCTTTACTTTAATAAATATCATTATGTCATATCACCGCTGCGCTTTGGTCCAATCCCTACTCCTCCTCTTCGGACGAAGAGGAGGAGGACAACCGTTACAGTTTACCTGGGTTCTTCCCATGCTGTTCAATCAGTTTTAAATAGTTTACCTGGGTTCTTCCCATGCTGTTCAATCAGTTTTAAATAGTTTACCTGGGTTTTTCCCATGCTGTTCAATCAGTTTTAAATAGTTTACCTGGGTTTTTTCAATGCTTTTCAACCAGTTTTCTGAAAGACTGGAGACGGTTTAAAGCAAAATGCTGTATAACTTCAACTGTATCACCGTATTAGTGAGGAGGAGGGATGGGCTCTGTGGCTGCCTGCCTGCCTGGCTCCCTGACTCCCTGCTTGGGGCTGAAAATGGCTGAGATCAGCATCTCTTTCCTGGGCCATATTAGTGAGGAGGAAGGGAAAGGAGTGCAATGGAAAATTTGCCTATAGATTATTTCAGCAGAAAATGGTATCGGCTGCAATGTGTTTTTGTTTTTTTCTCCTTCACTAAGTTCAACGCTCCTTATGAATTTTGAGCAGGGGGCTCAAAGAAACTTTTAGCAGTATGGTACTTTAGGCCCAGCGTGGCTTGTTAAAGGGGTGGTGAGATGGCAGAGGGCAAATTTGAAGGGGACAATGATAAATGTCACACATGACAATGAGGGTGTCACAGCGGAGAGATGCCCTTTCCCCCAGTCCCTGAGCAGCCCCGCCGCACAATCAGTTCTCAATCCCATGTCAAGTGGTTCAACCTGCACATCCAGATGCATGCTGCTACACATGAAACAACATGCATCTGCTTGTCATTCTCTTGCTCCTGCCTGGCTTGGCAGACAGACAGACAGACCGACAGGAAGAATGTCCTTAGCCCAAGACCAGGCCTCTGGATCGGGCTGACAGAGGACGTGCTGACGATGAGGGAGAATGAAGGACAGGCCATCAGGGATCTGAGGACCGCCTGTCTGTCTACCTGCTTCTTGACCATCAGGATCCTGAGGACCGCCTGTCTGCCTGCCTGCTTCTGGACCATCAGGATCCTGAGGACCGCCTGTCTGCCTGCCTGCTTCTGGACCATCAGGATCCTGAGGACCGCCTGTCTGCCTGCCTGCTTCTGGGCCATCGGGATCCTGAGGACCGCCTTTCTGCCTGCCTGCTTCTGGACCATCAGGATCCTGAGGACCGCCTGTCTGCCTGCTTCAGTCATCCCAGCTAGCTAGCTCACTGATCGACTGACTGACTGTCTGTCAGGCTGATAGTAGTGGCTGAGCCTCAGCATATTGAAGGAGAGCGATCCTGAGTGTGACGAAAACTGACCTTCAACAAACACCTCTGTCCTCCCCTCACCTTAAACCAGTATATGTGTGATTGTGTGCATGCATGCCTCACCTGTATACTGAGAGAGATGACTCCGAGAGTGAAATAGATGGATGAAGGTGAGAGTGTTTAGGATGGAGGTGAGGGTTCTACCTCGTAGTCAGGATCATTTAGTAGGCAGAGAGCATGGAGGAAGGTTTTATTCATCATCTCCAGTGAAAGAGATAAAGCATAAGACAGGAGGGATTGTTCTTCATTTGCTTAACTAAGCATCTATTGTGGCTAATTGCTTGAGCGCTGAGCTTTGACATGAGACAAGACCATAGCTTTGATTTTCAACTCTCCATTTGAAGGTGAAGGGATGGAAGTACTAACACACCTCCTTTTCATTTAGCCTACTAGTGTATTTTATTCAGGGAATACAAGTGGAATAATTGAAGGTAGAAAATGGTTTTCCAAATGGTAATTGTTATGATCTATATAGCAGTAGATGATAGCTATGCTGTAAACTATAGTGTGTCTGTTGTTGCCTGTAGAGGTTTACTAATCCCTTTACGTTATGGTATTTTTCATCTTTTGGAAAGAGATTCCTTCTAAATAATGATGCTGAATACCCCATTAATGCAGCACTTTAGCAATAATAAAACCCCCTATCAGAAATATAAAGGGCCACCAGCTTCACTTAATTCATGTTAATTGCTTTAAAACGAGCCAGCCCGCAGAATCGCCTCGTTTCTCTAAATGACTTTTCCTCCTACAAAATTGCACATCAATTTTTTCCCCCTGTCTTTCCTGGCGTGATGAAATGTATTCTGCACTGCTATCTATCCCTTATCCCCTCTGTTCCACCACACAGTGGTGAGGAAAACCTTTTGGAGGCTGCCAGCACAGCCCAGTCATCTGCGGACAGCCTATTTGCTGTTGTTGGTGGAGGATGAGTAATGACTGAGCCACTGTCCTTATCACCGGTCCACACACTTGC
The DNA here is from genome assembly GCF_016432855.1 of Salvelinus namaycush. Taxonomy (NCBI): domain Eukaryota; kingdom Metazoa; phylum Chordata; class Actinopteri; order Salmoniformes; family Salmonidae; genus Salvelinus; species Salvelinus namaycush. Next base: position 13,937 of record NW_024059579.1, on the reverse strand, counting down.
CCTTCTTGCCTGCTTCCCCTCTGCGCCACGCGCTTAACCCACCCACCCCCTTCCCCTCCCTACCCCCAGCATCGGTTCCTAATATCTGCTTGAGTTACACATTCCTGGATAGAGGCCCTATGCCCATTAGTGCCACAGCAGCTTTTCTGGGACAGGATTCATGGCTCTGCCACAGCACAGAGAGGTTGGACCTGGAAGACTGGGAATCAGGAGTCTTCCTGCCCGCGTGGTGGTGGGTGAGAGGGGTAGGGAAATGCTGTTATCCATCCTCCATGTTTTGTTTGGACAGAGGGGTAGGGAGCGCTTTTTATCTGTCTGGCCTTTTTGTGGAGCATGGAAAGAGGGCTGTGTTATCTGCGGTCCTATCTGCCTGGGATGTTTAGGAAGAACAGCTCCGCAGCGCTCGGGGTCAAAGCCTCCATAACACTGAGGAACACACAGAACAGAAAACACAGAAGGCAGTGGGGGCTTCCTAAACCATGCCCCACCGAGCCAGACAGACAGTCCCAGGGCTGGGGTCATTATGAGGTGAAGGGGAATGGGACAATGCTCTTTCATGCGTGGTCCATATTTAAACATGCACAGGGGGGACGGCACAGGGCGGGCCGTTGGCCTGCCAGTCAACACACTGTGCGGCATCCCTCTCACAGGGCCTTTTATCTGGTTCAAACCACGCGCACGCACGCACACACACACACACACACACACACACACACACACACACACACACACACACACACACACACACACACATACTGAAGCTAAAAGGCAGGTGGAGTGGACAGTCATGTTTACATAGGCTCTCTAAGGACAGTCACAATGGGCTCCTCCCTTGTTTAGGGAGTCTGTGAAAGCCCCCTTTGTGTTAGTCAATAAACAGCTGATGAATATCTAATGACTACAAAGTATGGTTCTGTGTATCTATAATGACTTTGAGTTTGTGCATCCCAGTGGAATGGTGGATAGGAGACAATTTCTATTGCGTCAGAGAATAACCCCACAGTAGCCAATAGTAGCTGTTCCCAGCCTCAATCTCTCCTGGGCAACATGACTCTGGCTGGACGGATGCTGAAAGGTGACTGAGGCAGCATTTAAAGGCCTGCAGTTGTATATTTCTCAAGGAGCACTTCTTACTGTGACAGGCCTGTAATAGTCCTGTCTCTACTCTTCACTCTGTCAGGCAGCAGGAGGCCAGGGGCCCAATCCATCCTCAACCTCAGTTTGGACTAGAAATCTCTCTCCCTCTCCCTCTCTCCCTCTCCTTCCCTCTCCTTCCCTCTCTCTCTCTGGAGGGCATGATTGCAGCACAAAGAAATTGTTTCTGGGCCCATTGTCACATGTTCTGGTAATGGAGAACCAGGAGGGGTTTGTGTGTCTGTTGTGTGTCTGTGCGTGTGTCTGTGCGTGTGCGTGTGTGTGTGTGAGTGCGCGTGCGTGCTTGTGTGTGTGTGTGTGTGTATGTATGTGTGGGGGGGTTTGTGTGTGTCTGTTGATGGTTAGTCTATTTGTCTGCCTTGAGAAATGCACTAGAATGCACAGCCTCCAGGTTACTGTCCCTTCTACTGTTTTTCCACTCTGCGTTACGCCCCAAATGTAGTGGATCCTTTCTTCACACTCCTCCTTCATCCCCTCCTCTTCCTCCTCTGAGGCATATTACACAAAGGATGTAGGGAGAGAGAGAGAAAGAAACAGGAAGAGGATGCAAAGTGTTTCCTGTGAGACTGATGGCGGTCGGCTCATTCAAGCTGGCAGCATTCTTAAATAGCAACAGTGGAAACACCACTAGCAGTAGCCGCAGCAGCAGAACAGGGCTATAAAAACATTAGCAATAACAGCAGCAGCTCTCGTGTCCATCTAAGAATATCCATCCTGCCCAGCAGCCCAGGGCCAAGACCCCAGAGAACACCTACCTCCATTAGGGCTTTAGCTGTAGACAGTAGCAGCAACAGCCACTGTCCAGCCCTCCAGTGTCAGGGGGTGCTAAGAGCAGCCAATTGGCAGCCGCCCGCCCCACTGATAAATGTCCAGGAGCTCAGTGGGTGACGCCAACTTTTTCATCATTAATCCAGGCCATTATGAGGCTGATTTCCCAGCATTGATCCACCTATCCAGCCCAGATGACACAGCCCCTCTGGGGTGGACAAGGGGATCACTCTAGGCTGAGGGAGAGAGGCTGAGGGAGAGAGAGAGAGAGGCTGAGGGAGAGAGAGAGAGACTGAGGGAGGGAAAGAGGGAGAAAGAGACGGAGGGAGGGAAAGAGGGAGAGAGAGACGGAGGGAGAGAGAGATGGAGGGAGAGAGACTGAGGGAGGGGGAAAGGGAGAGAGAGACAGAGGGAGATATAGAGGGAGAAAGACGGAGGGAGGGAGCGGGAGGAGACTGAGGGAGAGAGATAGATGGAGGGAGAGAGATAGATGGAGGGAGAGAGAGACACGGAGGGAGAGAGAGAGATACAGAGGAAGGGAGGGAGAGAGAGAGATACAGATGGAGGGAGGGTGAGAAAGAGATGGAGGGGGGGCGAGAGAGACGTAGGGAGGGAGGGATGGAGGGAGAGAGAGAGAGATGGAGGGAGAGAGGTGAAAGGAGAGAGATGAGGGAGAGAGAGACTCAAGGAGGGAGAGAGAGACTCAGGGAGGGAAGGAGACAGAGGGAGAGAGAGGAATGGAGGGAGGGAGAGAGACTGAGGGAGATAGATGGAGGGAGAGAGAGCGATGGAGGGATGAATAGAGACAGAACCAGGCCGGCCAGTCAAGTTCCGTGTGGAAAGGCTCACATAAGAACAGATGTTCGCAGGCGTTGCTATCTCAAGCTTACTAATGACCCCTGCATATGTATACAGTACACGCGCACACACACGCACACACACATGGAATGCTGCTCTGAAATAAACATGAGGGAGGCAGAGAGGAGATGTGTTATGTTATGTGTTTTGGGACAAGATGTCCAGGTGTTGGCTAAAAGTGTTTATCTAAATACAGAGCATTTAGTTACAGTCACAAGGCTGGAGAAGCAGGAGCACTGGCCTTCATCTAGCTGCTGGTTACAACCCTGCTTCATTCACTCAGCCTGCAGGCACACTGTCCTTCATCTAGCTGCTGGTTACAACCCTGCTTCATTCACTCAGCCTGCAGGCACACTGTCCTTCATCTAGCTGCTGGTTACAACCCTGCTTCATTCACTCAGCCTGCAGGAGCACTGGCCTTCATCTAGCTGCTGGTTACAACCCTGCTTCATTCACTCAGCCTGCAGGAGCACTGGCCTTCATCTAGCTGCTGGTTACAACCCTGCTTCATTCACTCAGCCTGCAGGCACACTGTCCTTCATCTAGCTGCTGGTTACAACCCTGCTTCATTCACTCAGCCTGCAGGAGCACTGGCCTTCATCTAGCTGCTGGTTACAACCCTGCTTCATTCACTCAGCCTGCAGGAGCACTGGCCTTCATCTAGCTGCTGGTTACAACCCTGCTTCATTCACTCAGCCTGCAGGAGCACTGGCCTTCATCTAGCTGCTGGTTACAACCCTGCTTCATTCACTCAGCCTGCAGGAGCACTGGCCTTCATCTAGCTGCTGGTTACAACCCTGCTTCATTCACTCAGCCTGCAGGAGCACTGGCCTTCATCTAGCTGCTGGTTACAACCCTGCTTCATTCACTCAGCCTGCAGGAGCACTGGCCTTCATCTAGCTGCTGGTTACAACCCTGCTTCATTCACTCAGCCTGCAGGAGCAGGACTAGCACTGTCAGAGCTCCACTACACACCAGACTAGTTGTGTGAAAGTGTTTAACCCTGAGCGCACACACACACACAAAAACAGAGACACAGATACACACACAGACACACACACACACACACACACACACACACACACACACACACACACACACACACACACACACACACACACACACTCACACACACACACACAAAAACAGAGACACAGATACACACACAGACACACACACACATATACACACACACACACATACCTGAGTGCACCAATTGGGACCAATGCACTGCTATTGTCTTAATTCCATTGCCCACTTTCCCTCCATTTGTTCTCCTTTACCCCTCCTGGTCAGTCGGCCCCAATTGAGATGGCCCTGCTGTTGCTCACTCCAATATCCCAGCGAATGAGTGGAATCGAAGCATTAAATCTCTCAGGGTAGAAGCGCATTGCACAGAGATTTTCCCTCTTTTTACAATTGATATCAAATCGAGGAAAGGAAAGTCTGTCAGCTGTGAAATGACTGATCATCGGGCCTTTCTTTTTTTCTGCTAGCCGAGGGAGTGTGAGCGGGAGGGCTGAGGAGGAGAGGGTTGAGGAGATAAAATGGGTATTTGACCCAGCATGTAGTAGTTGGGCCAATCTTGCCATGGCTGATTACATATCCAGCTCCAGTGATGGAGGAAGGCAGGGAAATGGGGGGGGGGGTCAGCCACCAGGCCAGGCTGACTGAGGGGCTCCATGCCAGGGGACAGAGCATTTAGTAGACCCCTTTTCTCCTGGTGATGGCTCTATGATGGCCGAAATGAGCCTTATTGACAAATTGACAGCGTTATGAGATGTGGAGGAGGGGGGTCATGTGATGGAGGTAGAGGTGGTGGTGGTGAAGGGATGGAGGAGGGGGGGTCTTGTGACAGAGGTAGAGGTGGTAGTGGTGAAGGGATGGAGGAGAGGGGTCATGTGATGGAGGTAGAGGTGGTGCTGGTGAAGGGATGGAGGAGGAGGGTCATGTGATGGAGGTAGAAGTGGTGGTGGTGAAGGGATGGAGGAGAGGGGTCATGTGATGGAGGTAGAGGTGGTGGTGGTGAAGGGATGGAGGAGAGGGGTCATGTGATGGAGGTAGAGGTGGTGCTGGTGAAGGGATGGAGGAGGAGGGTCATGTGATGGAGGTAGAGGTGGTGGTGGTGAAGGGATGGAGGAGAGGGGTCATGTGATGGAGGTAGAGGTGGTGGTGGTGAAGGGATGGAGGAGAGGGGTCATGTGATGGAGGTAGAGGTGGTGCTGGTGAAGGAATGGAGGAGGAGGGTCATGTGATGGAGGTAGAGGTGGTGGTGGTGAAGGGATGGAGGAGAGGGGTCATGTGATGGAGGTAGAGGTGGTGCTGGTGAAGGGATGGAGGAGGAGGGTCATGTGATGGAGGTAGAGGTGGTGGTGGTGAAGGGGATGGAGGAGGGGGGGTCTTGTGACAGAGGTAGAGGTGGTGGTGGTGAAGGGATGGAGGAGGGGGGTCTTGTGACAGAGGTAGAGGTGGTGGTGGTGAAGGGATGGAGGAGAGGGGTCATGTGATGGAGGTAGAGGTGGTGCTGGTGAAGGGATGGAGGAGAGGAGTCATGTGATGGAGGTAGAGGTGGTGGTAGTGAAGGGATGGAGGAGGGGGGTCTTGTGACAGAGGTAGAGGTGGTGGTGGTGAAGGGATGGAGGAGAGGGGTCATGTGATGGAGGTAGAGGTGGTGCTGGTGAAGGGGTGGAGGAGGAGGGTCATGTGATGGAGGTATAGGTGGTGGTGAAGGGATTGAGGAGGAGGGTCATGTGATGGAGGTAGAGGTGGTGGTAGTGAAGGGATGGAGGAGAGGGGTCATGTGACAGAGGTAGAGGTGGTGCTGGTGAAGGGATGGAGGAGGAGGGTCATGTGATGGAGGTAGAGGTGGTGGTGAAGGGATGGAGGAGGGGGGTCATGTGATGGAGGTAGTGGTGGTAGTGAAGGGATGGAGGAGGGGGGTCATGTGATGGAGGTAGTGGTGGTAGTGAAGGGATGGAGGGGTGGGGGGGGTCAGCTGGACGAGGTAATTACCTGGATCAGTGAGCATGAAGGTGGGGCCATGGACTGACTGTCAGCACCAGACTAACAGCTGTGGGCTACTGGAGCCCATTCAACAGCTGGCTAATCACACACACACACACACACACACACACACACACACACACACACACACACACACACACACACACACACACAGAGAGAGAGACACAAACACACACACACACACACCATGCACACACACACACACACCCTGAGACACACAAACACACACACACAGAGAGACACGCATACAGAGACACAGACACACACAGACACACACAACACACACCACACACACACACACACACACACACACACACACACACACACACACACACACACACACACACACACACACATACAGAGACACAGACAGACGCACACACACACACATACAGAGACACAGACACACACACACACACACACACACACACACACACACACACACACACACACACACACACACACACACACACACACACACAAAAACAGAGACACAGATACACACACAGACACACACACACACACACACAGAGCCGTGGTCCAGGACCAGCCTCACCTGCAGCAGAGAGAGAGTGGTGGCCAGACCAGTGCTGTGTTAATGAAGGTACACCTCTCTACTCTACAGGCAGCTATCTGTAAACTGAGTGAACACAGCAGTAAATTAGCACAGTATAGTGTAGAGGCAGGAGATCCAGGTGCCTTTTATGGTATTCACATACACTATGAGCTGTTGAGAGCCATTCTACATGGGCATTTCTATGAGGTATTGGGAAAGAGACGGGAAAATAAATATTAACGCTTTTCTACCCTTCCCCTGCCCACCCTCTACCCTTCCCCTGCCCCCCTCTACCCTTCCCCTGCCCACCCTCTACCCTTCCCCTGCCCCCCTCTACCCTTCCCCTGCCCACCCTCTACCCTTCCCCTGCCCCCCTCTACCCTTCCCCTGCCCACCCTCTACCCTTCCCCTGCCCACCCTCTACCCTTCCCCTGCCCACCCTCTACCCTTCCCCTGCCCCCCTCTACCCTTCCCCTGTCCACCCTCTACCCTTCCCCTGCCCCCCTCTACCCTTCCCCTGCCCCCCTCTACCCTTCCCCTGGCCCCTCTACCATTCCCCTGCCCCCCTCTACCCTACCCCTGACCACCCTCTACCCTTCCCCTTCCCCTGTCCACCCTCTAACCTTCCCCTGCCCCCCTCTACCCTTCCCCTGCCTACTCTCTACCCTTCCCCTGCCCACCCTCTACCCTTCCCCTGCCCACTCTCTACCCTTCCCCTGCCCACTCTCTACCCTTCCCCTGCCCACTCTCTACCCTTCCCCTGCCCCCCTCTGCCCTTCCCCTGCCCACTCTCTACCCTTCCCCTGCTCCCCTATACCCTTCCCCTGCCCACCCACTACCCTTCCCCCTCTACCCTTCCCCTGCCCACTCTCTACCCTCTACCCTTCCCCTGCCCACTCTCTACCCTTCCCCTGCCCCCCTCTACCCTTCCCCTGCCCACTCTCTACCCTTCCCCTGCCCACCTCTACCCTTCCCCTGCCCCCCTCTACCCTTCCCCTGCTCACTCTCTACCCTTCCCCTGCTCACTCTCTACCCTTCCCCTGCTCACTCTCTACCCTTCCCCTGCTCACTCTCTACCCTTCCCCTGCCCACTCTCTACCCTTCCCCTGCCCACCCTCTACCCTTCCCCTGCCCACCCTCTACCCTTCCCCTGCCCCCCTCTACCCAATATGACTTTTATTTGGAGAGAACCTAATACAACAACATAGTGAGGGATTGGAGCATCTATATGTTTGATGTATTTTGATGTGAGTTACTAGTGAGGTCTTTCCCAGTGGCCTCAAGAACTCCTCTCCGCTCTTTGAGAATTTCTTAACTACAAGGTTAAAGCTTTTTGATTGTCTATTCCCCTGTCTCTTCACCCTCCCTTCCCATCCCCCTCCCTTCCCATCCCCCTCCCTTCCCATACATCTCCAGATGACGTGCTGTTCTTGACACACTGACAGGCAACTGTGAATTCTATCATAGAATCAGCCTATTAATCTCTTTCCTGACAAGGTCTTTTACATAAGAACAGCCAAAGGATTTGATTTAACTAACAATAATAGGATACATGTCACTGTTTTCATGGAGCAAATGTACTCATTAGTATTCCTCCTACCATACCTGTATCTCCCAGAGACCCTCCAGTTGTTTTTCTCTAATAGTATACAGTTGAAGTCGGAGGTTTACAAACACTTAGAACTCGTTTTTCAACCACTCTACAAATTTCTTGTTAACAAACTATAGTTTTGGCAAGTTGGTTAGGACATCTACTTTGGACATGACACAAGTAATTTTTCCAACAATTGTTTACAGACAGATTATTTCACTTATAATTCACTGTATCGCAATTCCAATGGGTCAGAAGTTTACATACACTAAGTTGACTGTGCCTTTAAACAGCTTGGAAAATTCCAGAAAATGATCTCATGGCTTTAGAAGCTTCTGATAGGCTAATTAACATCATATGAGTCAATTGGAGGTGTACCTGTGGATGTATTTCAAGGCCTACCTTCAAACTCAGTTCCTCTTTGCTTGACATCATGAGGAAATCAAAATAAATCAGCCAAGACCTCAGAAAAAAATTTAGACCTCCACAAGTCTGGTTCATTCATGGGAGCAATTTCCAAACGCCTGAAGGTACCACGTTCATCTGTACAAGAAATGGTGTGCAAGTATAAACACCATGGGACCACGCAGCCGTCATACCGCTCTGGAAGGAGACGCGTTCTGTCTCCTAGAGATGAACATACTTTGGTACGAAAAGTGCAAATCAATCCCAGAACAACAGCAAAGAACCCTGTGAAGATGCTGGAGGAAACAGGTACAAAAGTATCTATATCCACTGTAAAACGAGTCCTATATCGACATAACCTGAAAGACCACTCAGCAAGGAAGAAGCCACTGCTCCAAAACCATAAAAAAGCCAGACTAGGGTTTGCAATTGCACATGGGGACAAAGATCAGAGAAATGTCCTCTGGTCTGATGAAACAAAAATAGAACTGTTTGGCTATAATGACCATCGTTATGTTTGGAGGAAAAAGGGGGATGCCTGCAAGCCGAAGAACACCATCCCATTCGTGAAGCACGGGGGTGGCAGCATCATGTTGTGGGCGTGCTTTGCTGCAGGAGGGACTGGTGCACTTCACAAAATAGATGGCTTCATGAGGGAGGAAAAGTATGTGCATATATTGAAGCAACATCTCAAGACATCAGTCAAGAAGTTAAAGCTTGGTCGCAAATGAGTCTTTAAAATGGACAATGACCCCAAGCATACTTCCAAAGTTGTGACAAAATGGCTTAAGGTCAGCAAAGTCAAGGTATTGGAGTGGCCATCACAAAGCCCTGACCTCAATCCTATAGAAAATGTTTGGGCAGAACTGAAAAGGCGTGTGCGAGCAAGGAGGCCTACAAACCTGACTCAGTTACACCAGCTCTGTCAGGATGAATGGGCCAAAAATCACCCAACGTATTGTGGGAAGCTTGTGGAAGGCTACCCAAAATGTTTTACCCAAGTTAAACAATTTAAAGGCAATGCTAGCAAATACTAATTGAGTGTATGTAAACTTCTGACCCACTGGGAATGTTATGAAATAAATAAAAGCTGAAATAAATCCTTCTATCTACTATTATTCTGACATTTCACGTTCTTAAAATAAAGTGGTAAACCTAACTGACCTAAGACAGGGAATTTTTACTAGGATTAAAAGTCAGGAATTGTGAAAAACTGAGTTTAAATGTATTTGGCTAAGGTGTATGTAAACTTCCTACTTCAACTGTATATAGGATATTTCTGAGGGTGCTATTGTGTTGGTGGTAATCAGTGTGTCTGTCTATATTGATAGCCAGTGGGTGTGATGATAGCTAACACAGGCAGAATCCTCCATGTACATGTGATCTGGGTGTCATCGTCCAGAGGAGACACCCATTAAAACATGTGCCATGTTTTTAAGCAGCTCAGCTCTCTCCATCCCAGACATGTGCCATGTTTTTAAGCAGCTCAGCTCTCTCCATCCCAGACATGTGGCATGTTTTTAAGCAGCTCAGCTCTCTCCATCCCAGACATGTGGCATGTTTTTAAGCAGCTCAGCTCTCTCCATCCCAGACATGTGGCATGTTTTAAAGCAGCTCAGCTCTCTCCATCCCAGACATGTGCCATGTTTTAAAGCAGCTCAGCTCTCTCCATCCCAGACGTGTGGTATGTTTTAAAGCAGCTCAGCTCTCTCCATCCCAGACATGTGCCATGTTTTAAAGCAGCTCAGCTCTCTCCATCCCAGACATGTGCCATGTTTTAAAGCAGCTCAGCTCTCTCCATCCCAGACGTGTGGTATGTTTTAAAGCAGCTCAGCTCTCTCCATCCCAGACATGTGCCATGTTTTTAAGCAGCTCAGCTCTCTCCATCCCAGACATGTGGTATGTTTTAAAGCAGCTCAGCTTTCTCCATCCCAGACATGTGGTATGTTTTAAAGCAGCTCAGCTCTCTCCATCCCAGACGTGTGGCATGTTTTTAAGCAGCTCAGCTCTCTCCATCCCAGACATGTGGTATGTTTTAAAGCAGCTCAGCTCTCTCCATCCCAGACATGTGGTATGTTTTAAAGCAGCTCAGCTCTCTCCATCCCAGACGTGTGGCATGTTTTTAAGCAGCTCAGCTCTCTCCATCCCAGACATGTGGTATGTTTTTAAGCAGCTCAGCTCTCTCCATCCCAGACATGTGCCATGTTTTTAAGCAGCTCAGCTCTACCATTGTGTTTCCTGTTGATAAATGTTCACCAGCTCATTGTTCCCCCTCTTTCGTGCCTGTGTGTGTGTTCTGGTGATGTCTTGCAGATGCCGATGTCGTGTTGTTGTCTGTCACTGCTGCAGGCCAAGTGGAGAGACCGACGGAGAGCACATGAAAAATACCTCAACAGTGCACACAAATGCTTAATTTGGGAGTCTTCCCCTGTTTGTCTAAAGAGAGGCTAGGGGAGGATATGGGAGGATAGGAGAGGATAGGGTAATCTAGTGGAACTGGGGGAGTCTAGGGGAGGATAGGGGAGTCTAGGGGAGGATAGGGGAGTCTAGCGGAGGATAGGGGAGTCTAGGGGAACTGGGTGAGTCTAGGGGAGGATAGGAGAGGATAGAGGAGTTGGGGAGGATAGGAGAGGAGTTGGGGAGGATAGGGGAGGGTATGAGAGGATAGGGAAGGATAGAGAAGGATAGGGGAGGATATGGGAGGCTAGGGGAGGCTAGGATAGACTAGGGGAGGATAGGAGAGGCTAGGGGACGATATGGGAAGATAAGGGAGTTGGGGAGGCTAGGGGATGATAGGAAAGCTGGTGAGAGGGCTGGTATCCTGGGGACTCTGTTACATGCCTTCATTTGTTTTATCTTATTTACCCAGAAGCCTGCTCTGGTTTATGTACAATGACTCCGTGTGGCTGAGTTTTGTTTTTGTTGAATAGGCTTTATCCAATACTCATCCAATATCATCAATGAGAATAATCCTCCCCCCCCCCCCTCCTGATCTCTAGAGCAGAGGGGAGAGCATCACCTGGTCCTCCTGAGAACAGACAGATTAATAGTCGTGGATAATGCCTTCGGTCTTAAGTGCAGCACAACTGAATTACTGTGCTTTTACATAATGCAATACTAATATGTGGGCCGGTTAATAAGGAATTTATTGACAATGAGAGCTGAGACTGAAACTTCCTTCAATTCACAGTTTAGATCTGTTAAGTCAGGGTAAGCCCAGCCCATTCACAGTTGGCACCACTAAAGACCTCAGTGCCACATGTGCATGTTGGAAGTGGAGGTGCTGAAAGTCCAGTAAAGGGTAAATCTGTAGGGGTAATGACAGTGTGTGAAGTGGCATTGGGTCCATATGTTTTAACCATAGCACTTTGTACCAGGACAAGAGAGGTGGTGTTCTTGCTCCTGCTCTTGGCTCTTAACTGAAGACCATCTTCAACATGCCTAAGTGGCTGATGTCTGGAGTGGCATCTCCTCTATTCGTCCTGCCGGGGGGCTGGAACTGGGGTGTGGGGTGAGGGACGCCAGAGATGATTGAGTGTAGCTGACTGTGGACCGTCCGGGGGTCCTTGGGGTGTCTGGTCCCTCCAAGGACTTAATGTCATGGTTTATACCCCATCATAAATTCAGCTGAACGATTGCCCTGATTCATATTCCGTTTTTTTTTCTCCACTCATTCTCTTTTGGTGATGAAGTCTTGTCCATCTCAAGGTCACAGACAGGCTGATTACTTTCTATATCCCTCTCCTCCTTCATCCGTCTGCTCAATCCCCTGTCTTTATCTCCCTCGCTCGTCTCATCTCTTTATCCACTCTCTCTTCTCCTTCCACATGAGTGGCTGTTTTCTAACAACCTCTTGTCTTTGTCCTGTTTCATCTGTCGTCCTCCACCCTATGTGGAGACGGTGGCACGTAAAACTGTGGAATGATATGAGAGGGGAATATTTCAACTCTCGTTGGTCCTCAACGGACCTGCATTATGGACAGCCCTGGCGTCCCTCGCCCACACACTGTGCCTGAGGTCCCAATGACTAGCTCTCCAGAGGGGGTTTAGAGAAGTAAGTGCAGTGGCCACCCCAAAGAGAGGACAAATGACATGGACAAAAGGTTAAGAAAGCAGCCTTTCCGTCACCCTCTTTGTCCTCTTCATGTAGGTGGGTTACAAGATGAGGGTTGTGGGGACGCATTGATCTGATGGATGGGGAGATGGGGGTCAGGTAATCCAGAGGTCTACATGGGAACACTCTTTCATCCTAGACTGCTTTCCAATAAATAAGAAATGTAGCCTGCCTCACAGATGTACTATTAACCTGTGAAGAGAATGGGGGCGCTAGGCTCCAGGGGTGTAGAAGGCTACAGGGCACGATGCTAATGGCTAAACACATCCACAGTGTTGGAGGATTAGAAGACAGCGCATCTGTGGGGAATACATCCCAGGGATGGAGAGGAGGGAGATGAGATGAGAGGAGGGAGATGAGAAGAGGAGGGAGGGAGGGAGATAAGATGAGGGAGGGAGAGAAGAGGAGGGATAGTGAAGGCATCTCATTTGATTCTCAAGTCGCTATATTTCATTCAACTGGCGGTCATGGTAAGGATGCTAGAGATGGTGTAGCCATAGAGGGATGTTTTAATGGTTCTTACAGTGAAGGACAAGTGCAGGGGTGGATGGAAAGGTAGACACGTAGAGAGAAGAGCTGAGTTGAGAAAAATCGAGAGTGGTAAGGATGTAAGCTGTAGCCTTCTGGAGCTGTCAGACCAGTGTTTCCTGCTCGGTCTCCTTCCTGCCTCTTGTCTCTCTGACTACCATTCTGACCACCATTCTGACCACCCTTCTGACCACCATTCTGACTACCATTCTGACTACCATTCTGACTACCATTCTGACTACCATTCTGACTACCCTTCTGACTACCCTTCTGACCACCATTCTGACTACCATTCTGACTACCATTCTGACTACCCTTCTGACTACCCTTCTGACTACCATTCTGACTACCCTTCTGACCACCATTCTGACTACCATTCTGACTACCATTCTGACTACCATTCTGACTACCCTTCTGACTACCCTTCTGACTACCCTTCTGACCACCATTCTGACCACCATTCTGACTACCATTCTGACCACCATTCTGACTACCATTCTGACTGCCATTCAGCCCAACAACACTGCTATTGGTCTAGTGGTCACGCTGCATATTACAGGCTAAATCCCAGCCATTGGACACACCGCACCGAACATACCACCGCCGTCTCTATGTGGATTCTGCATAATTGTAATAATTATAAGAGATCAAATATTGTGCTGCAAGCACAGAAATAAATGACTTATGGTAGCTTGAAAAATGGCCTGATTCTGGAAATTAGACGGATGGAGAAGGATGATATTCAAGTCTTAATCTGCAGCTTTCATTACTGGAGCATTAATGGGAAGATTCTGAGAGAGGAATGTTAATTATCCGCTCATTTGTTTTCTGTGAGAGGAAAGCGAGGGATGGATCAGCCAGAACAAAGACTGTACAGACTTATTGTGTGATGGACTGTTTCCTAAGACCTAGTTGTGTGTTCAGAGCCAGAGTCACCC